>NW_026068015.1:3236402-3253098 GCF_014885135.2 Alexandromys fortis
TACTCAGTCTAGGGGTTTGTAACCCACCCTGCAATCAGTTATTCCAGGGTCACGGAGGGGCGCTACCTGGAAGGGAATGAGCTAAGACAGAAGAAGGAGGCCAAGCAGATTTGTCAAAGCCTCCCGTTTATTAGGGTCATGGTTGCTGCTTATATATGGTAAGGAATGGGGGGCAGGGCAAGGGATCTCGCCGGCCGCGAGGTCCCGGTCACGTAGCTTGGTCAGGTTACATTCGGATGGGTAGGCCAGAAGTCACAAGTTGCCACACCTGGTTCCCTGGATAGCTGGAATGTGAGGCGGGTTCCTCTAACAGATTAACAGTTAATTGGGTGAGAGGAAGGTTTTCACAATAGAACATAATTATGGGTGTGAGGTTCTCTGCAGACTCCCCAGGGTGATGGTTCCTGTAATGATTGGGGGGGAAATGGCTCCTGACAGAAATGCTTACTAGGTTCAGAAAGGAGAAAACTGTAGCCATTGCAGATGGAGTGGACTAGAGGTTGTGGTGGAGAGGACTCTGATGTTGATAAGTGTGTTATACAGAGTGAAGTGTGGTCACATAGTATATTAGGAGAAGCAGGAGAAGCTGAGCTGGCAAGTGCATATATTACATGCAGTGTGTGCAAAACCCCAAACCAGATTGACTCTCCACCTTATCTATTTCCTTTGCTTGCCTGACTTACAAATAAGTAAAAAGGATATACATTTATACATATATATTATAATGAATATTCATATTGAGGAATCTGCTTTAATAGTTCAATTCTTGTAACCGTCAGTCTAAACTCTTTGTTGTTCTTCTTGCCCTATTTATTAAACAGTATATGCTTGTATACCACATTGTAGCAATAAATAAATCTTAGTTAATATATTTTTTAAGATACATGTATTCATTCCTTCATATGTGTGGGTTGGAAAGTAGGGATGCTATAACTTAAGCCTGGAACTCAGAAGACAATTTTCAAGTGTCAACTCTCTCCATACACCATGCTAATACGAGGAATTGAACTCATTCATCAGACTTTGGAGGTCAGTGTTTTACTTGCTGAAACATCTCTCAGGCTCTCTTTTTTTTTTTTGTTGTTCAAAAAGGAGCAGGCCTCCCATGGGTGTCAACAAAGCATGGCATATCAAATTAAGGTAGTGCTAAGCTCCTCCTTATGTAGTAAGGCTGGGCAAGGCAACCCTGTATAAAAAATAGGTTCCTGGAAGCCTGCCAAAGCCTTAAGGATAGGTCCTACTTCCAAAACTAGGAGTCCCACAAGTAGTCAAACTATGTAACTATCAGTCATATGACGAGGGCCTATGTTGGTCCGATTCAGGCTCAATTTCCCTGTAAAGGGTAAAGAGAAGTCATAGGTAGACTGAAGGCAAGTGGTGATGGGAACATGAGGAATTTTAATATATTTAACAATTGATCATGCTACCTAAATTCATACACCTTTTTATAGCAATTTAAGTAGTGACAGAAAGCAACATAAAATCACATGAAATACCATGATATCAACAGCCCTTGAATTTTGTTTATTCATCTACTGAATTTAGCACTAGTGAAAAATTAAAATAAATCTGCATGTAGTGAGTAAGTCTGAATGTACTGGGCATGTGGGATCAATCAGAGACTAAGGTAGAGAATAAAGTTCAACAGAATTTCCAGCAAATTAAATACATACTCCCTTTTCCCACATGCTTGACCCCCCAAAACACTGAGTTGCAGGAACAATAACTTCTGCTCTATGTTTGCTACATAGCATCATGTACAACTGGACAGAGTTTCAACTTCAGTTCTCAACTTAAAACAGCTATGCTAGTGATTCTTTCGGTGAATTTTTGCTACTTTCAAAATTGGCCATATGCTTTCGGTATTGGGCAGTGGTTAATGAGGTCACCCATGTATGATCAAAGTGTTGAAAAAAAATAACCCTTAAATGGGACACTGTTATCAAATATACCTTTACCCCAAGGTCTCAGGATATCACTGAAGAGGAGGCAGAAAGAGCATAATAGCCAGAGAATAGGAAAGAGTTCTATGAAATGCTGTCTTCTGAATATGGCACTACCTTTGAACTAACATGATCAAACTAGTCAACATTCCAGCAGGTTTGGGGAGTGGTTCAGAGGTTACCCACATTTAATACCCATAGCACTAATGAAATTCACTGTACTATGAAGAGCAGGGGGCAGAGTGAGGGAAGGAGAGAGAAAGAAACAAAGAAACTTGTAAGAAAGAGAAGGAAGAGAGCACATGAAGATAGGAGCCAATATGTTGGATGGGTAAGGAGTTTAATGGAATGTTGGAGAAGCTAAAACTCAGGGGGTGGGGATTCCCAGGCACAACAGAGACAGCAGAGAAAATCTCAGACTGGGCAGCAGACTACATCAATGAGAAAGAACTTTCATTGGAAGTGCAGAAGCTTACACAGAGCAAGGATCAGGGAAAAGTCCGTTTGCAAATTATAAGGGGCTCAGTAAGTCTCACCTCTCCTGGAGGTTCAAGATTAAGGGTCTTTGTTGGGCTAAAATAAGGTCTTCTTCCTCTACTTTAGGTTTGGTAAGTTAAAACAGAGAGAAGCTAATAGGCCCACAAGTCTGATAAGTGTCCTTAACAGCCTTGAACTCTCTGACCTGCTTGGTTTAGTTTACAGTCAGAGGGTCATTATAGTGCCTACTGTCAGTAGAGAAAGCCACCCAGAGCATTGTATCAGCTTCTGGATCTTTTTTTCAGGTAAGTAGGTTGAAGAAGAGACCATAAGACTTCCTTCTTTATTACCTATCCATGGTCTTTTTCCTTATTTGCCTGCCAGGGATCATACTCCTTACACTTCAATATCACACTCCTTGTACTACATAGTTCAGTGCCAGGGAACCTCCTTCAGCCAATGGTCTTTCAGAGGCTGGATGAGGTTGGGCAAGCTTACTCACACTAATAATAATAGTGAGTAATAGAGTGAATATTTATGTGATATTTTTATAGAGAATTTACATTGGTATAGATTCTTGTATATTGATACAAATTCAAATTATATTTGTTATATTGAATATGCTCCTATTTCTGTTTATAATATTTGTACACCTATGTAAAGTTGCTTTGTGATATTGTTTGCATACATGTTTCTTTCTGTGTTTAAGATATTTTGTATATTGATACAATTTTAGGATATATTTATCGTATTTCACTCTACATTTTGTTTTTGTTTTGTTTTGGTTTGGGTTTGGTTTTAGTTTTTCAAGACAGGGTTTCAATGTAGTTTTAGAGCCTGTTCTGGAACGAGGTCTTGTAGACCAGGCTGGCCTTGAACTCATATAGATCTGCCTTCCTCTGCCTCCTGAGTGCTGGAATTAAAGGTGTGTGCCACCACCGCCCAGCTATACTATATATTTCTATCTCTGACCAAGATACTTATACATTGTTTACAAATAAAGTCATTGTCCTCATTTGCTGCACAGTTGTTTAGAGAATATTTAATATTCTGATATGAAGTCATATCATTAAAGTATGCAGGATTAAGCTTTATAGGTCTATAATCATCCATGTTTGTCATACTTATAGTTAGACTAGTAAGATTCTTTAGATACACAGTGATTGTATTTTGCATAGATAGGTAAACTTCAACCACTTCAAAAACCTGTAGAATATGGCTTTTAAATAACTTAGGTTTCTGTTGACATGAGACAAGATTCCTACTGGCAGTACTGATATAGTCCTGATAGAATTTTGAACGAAAATACTACACTTGGAGTTTGTTTTCTTCTTGGAAAAACTGGCCTTTGGGCAAAGAACTACCCATGCTTTGGCCACAAACAAAATGCATGGTATATAGACAGGACAAGCAGGATACAAGAATAAAGACTGTCAAACCTTGCAAAAATAGGGTAATGTGGTTTTGAAATTTTTCCTGCCCATGAAAATGGTCTGTCAGGTACTCTAGGCCTTAGTCAAAGTTGGTTGCTCCAACATTGCAAATGAGACTTCAGGTGATTTCCCAGATAGCCAGTTATTTCTGTCATTTATTGCACATATTGAAAGCTGCTTGATTGAATTTCCTGCCTACCCAAGTAATATTATCTCCCTTTTCAAGTCTTCAGTGGGATTGAAGACTAGATAGTCATACTTATTTTCCTCATATGCTTTAACAAAACAATGGTAATATAAGACTTACTTAGACTCCTGAGGATAGAATAATTATTGGAACATTTAGCCTTTGTTTCTTGTTTAATACTTTTTGTGCTAGTTGTAAATTTAATATTTATACTTGATAGCTGCTTCTATTGTATATAATTTTGTATTGGGTTTGGAACTCTCTTATTTAGACAAAATGGGGAGGTGCTGGGGAACCTCCTTCAGCTAATGGCCTTTGAGATGCTGGACCACGTTGGGTGTGGCCTCCAGTACCAAATACAGGCATACTAGCACACCTGCCAACTCTCTCTTGGCTGCTGGATTCTGTTTATGTTCCTTGCTTGTGCAGAGGACTGTGATCTGTGAGTCTGTGCCCCTCAGATAAAGAACCCTTTATTATACTCAGTTCTGAGCTAGTGTGGGACTACTCTATTCATGTTCACCTACAGCTCAGGGATAATTACAGAAGAGGAGTGAAAAGATTGTCAGAGCCAGAAGTAGATAACTATAATAAATCAGCGTTTGTAGGACATGACAGCAAAGTTTCACACATGAACTCACAGCTTCTGGAACTGCATAAGCCATCAGATCTCTTCGGGGATGGGGCCCGGAGAGGTACCTCTGCTCGAACAGATGGTTCTCTACTCCTGTACATAGAGCCAGCATTAAGTAGCTTATCAGAATGAGAGAGGGCAGGGAGAGCAAAACCAGGAAGTTGGGAGTAAAAAGGGATGGGGTGGGAAAGGAGAGAAATTGGAGGGGAACAAAGGGAGATGCGCTGATTAAAACACAGTGTATGCATGCATGAACTTTAAAAATAACGTTTTTAAGTCCCCAGCATTTAAAATACCTAGTATAAAGGTATGAGACTTTAAAAGAATATAATTTAAGTATAAATGAAAAGTAAACAAAGTAAATCTGGGAGTCAGTAGGAGGGCTGGAATTATAAAGTTGCTAGCCTCTGGATCTGACAAGCAGAATTTAATAGCAAAGACCATGAAGCACATGGTGGAGAGACCCTACCCCTCAAGAGGGCCTCGATACAAGGGTGTCTGTGTGTGCATGTGTGTGTGTGAGTTGGTGTGTTTGTGTGTGTGGATATGCATGCACTAAATAATTGTATAAAATTAATGAATTGGTTTAAAGTTTTCCCCCAATATGCAAGTGGATGCTGTGCATTTTGTCCCTATACTGTTAGCTCTTATTTTTCTTAAGCTTTCATGCAGCGTTAATTGAAATGATAGTGATTAGGTAACAATAAAAGTGTCCTTCAGGGGGTTTTGAAGTTTGGTTTCAGTCAGTTAGCTTCAGTTGTCAACTTGATCCAAATCTAGGGCCATCTGGTGAAAGGGAATCTCAGTTGAGGAATGACTTGCATCAAACAGGTCTGTGGTCATGTCTGTGGGTCATTTTCTTACTAAGTTTTGATGTAGGAGTACCCAGGCTACTGTGGGTGTTGCCTACTGTGGATTAAAAGGAAGTAAGGTGAGCAAGTCAGCAGAAGCAAGCTAGGAAACAATACTCCTCTGTGGTTTGGGCTTCAGTTCTGACTTCTGACTTATAGCTTTGTGTTGCCACCTTTGCGTCCCTGCCTGAGTCCCTTGATGACTAACTATAACCTATAACCTGAATCATTCCTCTCACCACAAGTTGCTTTTGGTCATGGTATTTTATCGCAAAACGATAAAGCTAACTAGAAGAGCTTCTCATCCTGATTTGGCCATTTAGCTTGTTGATAGCTGACCTTCTCACTCGGGCACTGGGTTTTCAGTCTTCTTTCCCACATGCACAGTCAAAACTTGTCACAGAAGTTTCTAGCATGATGAGATTATATGATTCTCTTATACATAATCAGGCTGAGTGACTAATGTCAATTTCTAATTGGTTTTCAGCAGTTTCAAACCTCATGTGGGCTTTTTTTTTTTTTTTAAACTGAAGTCAGTCTAGACTCTGAGCAGGGAGCAACAGCTAGTTTAAGGAAACTGCCATGGGAAGTGTGTTTACATACTTCAGAGATCCTCACTCTAACTTCAGGTAATGAAAAGTTGGAAGTATTTTAGAACTTCTCCCTTCAAGATCATAATTTCAATGTTGCAGCGTCGAACAGCTCAAAGGTGGCTAGCAACAGAACATGTAAGCACACTGCATTCTTGAACGACTTATTGTAAAACACTCAAGGGAAATAACTGTGGTTGCTCATGGTTAAAAAAGTTGCTTAATTTACACAAGTTACTTTTGGCCACCTTGAGGCATTCTTTTTTATGTTATTTTTGTTGTTTAAAGGTCAGAGGAGAAGTCCCATTAAATTAAATTTGTAGTGGGATTTGTGTAAAACAAAAAATTGGTAGGTCTTTAAGAAAGACTCCATGACCCTTTGTATTCCTGTCCTGTGTGTATGTGCATGTATGCGTGCATGTGTGTGTGATCATGCCACAGCACTTCTTGTGGGTTTTAGTTTTCTCCACTAAGACCTTTGTTCTGGGGATTAAAATGGGCTGCCAGGCTTGAGGGGAAACTCTGTTACCCTCCAAGCCATCTGTCCAGCTCTTCAGGTGCATTCATCTGTAAAGCACAATCAAAAGTTTTCAGTTTCCAAGTTTTCATCTGTCCACTTTACCCAGCAATTCTCTGTATTCAACACAGCATAGCAGCTTCCGATAATTACCAGGATTTTCCAAAGTTTATTAGTATACACCACCTCTGCAAAACATTTAATAGAGCAAATTGACTTTGGAGGACATGTTGAAGGGATTATGTAACACTGTAAGAACCACGATCAGGGTTCTTTAGTTATCTCATAAGTTTCCAGAGTAACTAAGATATTAAAGATTTCAAGACTGGGGGCAGGAGGCTATAGTCTGTACTCGTCAGAATATTAATCCTTGGCTCAAGATACCCGCTTCTCAGATTATTTTATAAACAGCGACACCAGAACTCAAAAGCAACTGCCATTGGGTATTCACAAACTGTCTCTAAACAAATTAATAGTTGAGGTATAAATGTCTTATTTGTATTGTTCAAAATGATGACTTAAAGTTCAGAAGTCAGTGGGGGAAAACAAAGTAGCCTTGATTGATGTAACTGGGTTAGATTCTTCCACAAAAAGGGAATTTTCCAAGAGGCAGACTTCTACTTACTGGAGGTGATTTTAACAGGGATGTCACTCTAGCAAAGAAAATTCTTCCTCCACCTGTCCGCACAACATTCATTTCCTCTTGAAGGCATTTATTATTCCATATTAGAGGCTGCTATAATCATTCATCCTTCAAACATCTGTACCACTAAGCTGTCTATTGGATGTGATGTGTTAGAATTATCAGACAGAAAACAGAGACCAACACAAGCACTTATATTACAGTGATGTAGTGAGAGGATTTTTTCATTTACTTTAGCCAATTTAGGCTTATTATTTAGGGTGATATTAATGGCCATTATTTGTTGTACATGGCAGGGCCATGAGGAGAAATAATAAAGTACTTACACTCTTGTTTTAACTGTAGTATTATCTATTAAAAAGTTCGGGTGTTTTTACTTCTATATAACGTTTTTCTTAATATTCTCTGATCTTAATACAAATAAGACTGAGGTTTTGAACATCTGTGAGTCTCATCTGTGAGCCTCTTTTACAGAATCACACTTGGCTTTTTATCCATTTAATATTCATGTATTCGTTCTCTTAGCAAATATTTATTGAATTCTTAATTTGTGGGAGATACACTGGTATAAAGAATGCTCCCTGAGATCAAAGTTTGTAATCTTATTAAAGAGATCGCACCCACACAAATAATTAGCATGCGTTAAGTGGCACAGCAGAATAAGAAAATGTGCAGTAAGAGTTCAACCAAGGGCAAACCCAGTTCATACCAAATCTGATTATATGAGCTTATGAGACACTCCAAATTCTGTTGATCTCCTAAATGTTATTTGGTTTGTTGCCGTTCTCCATACTCCTAGGGAAATGGCATCATATTAAGCGAATTACTCTTGATTAGTATAATGACTCTGTAAGCCTTCGAAGTCGTTTACTTACTCTGAAATCAGTGTGTTAAAAACATATAGAAGTGTGTGTGTGCATTCTGTTTAACTTAGCATACACACATGTAGACAAGGTTGGATAGATGGTATGATGGTAATTTTATTGTCAAAATGTTAATGGTACTTGTTATGATTCTAAATATGTACTTTTTAAAAAGTAGATAGAATTGTATTACTATCTCAAGGCCTTGATATCTCTACCTTCTCTATTTGTGGTAACTTGAAAACTATAAAATGACATTCACACAGTATGTTAATAGGTAGAGTACTGGACCTAAAAGAGGAAAATAAAACAAACTGAATTGTACCACATATGGCATTTTATAAGCTCATAAGTATTAGTCCTAACATAATTATCCACATTATTTCAGTCTTAGAATCTTTTGAATCCAGTCCTCTTAATTGTCCTTTAAAAGCCTGATTTCCTAGAGAGTGAAGGAAGAGCATGTTTAGTTTGTTCTCCCATTTGTCTCCTGGCATGCAGAGTAGCAGGGCAAATATCAGATGAAATAGCTATGTCTGAGTATTAAATAGAATATATCCTTTAAATGGGGGAAATGCCATTTAAGAAAGATGTGTTGATTCCTGACTGTAATAGAAAACACAACCTTTCTTTCTCTATTTTCCAGTACATACACAAGTAAATTGAAAGCAAGATTTCAGTGGTCACTACTGGATGACTCTCCAGGAGATCCTTAAGTATTTGCCTAACTTATAGACTTTTGGAAATTGAGCCAACTCATCTTATTCAAACTCCTTTGTCCTTATACCTTCTTTTTATCTGGATTTGATTTTGCGACTGGTAAACTCAAAACATAGTATCTACATGTCTTTTTGTGAGCTAAACACCCCAATGAAGATACAGAAGATAAACTATTATTAGTGGTGTTTACCCACACAGACTGTCCTCCGAGACATTCAAAGTGTCTTTAAATCAGACATCTTGTCTGCTCCCAGAAAACCTCAGGCATGAGCTCTACACTGAAGAAACACTGTGTCTTATCCTCGGATGTGTTTTCACATGTTCTAACGCAGCACATGACACAAAGAGATCTTCAACCAGTTGAAGCCAGATGATTAACCAATTATTAATTTTAAACTCCGAGTCACAAAGGGAAATGCTTCAGTTGTGGTTCAATTTATAAAATCAAGGTAAAAGAAGAGATAACTAAATACTGCAATATTCTCTGTAGGAATCTCTTTCCCCTGGGTTAGTGTTGATGTGGCTTTTTATATTCAAACACACCATTAGACTTTGACATTGGTCCTCAAAACAAGGGTCTTGTGGAGTCTACTGGGAAGAATAGGTAGCTGACAAAGAATGTAAGAAGAAAATGAGAGTGCATATTCCTCTGTCTCTGAAAGCCAAAAGACATCCTAATGTGGGGCTTTTTAAAAATAGTTTTCCATTTAGAAATAAGAAATCCTTGGCAGACTCCTTATTGCTGTTTGCAGTCAGGAAACATAGGATCTCAGGCAGGACAGCTCCCTGGAATATGGGTCTTGGAGTGCAGCATAGCATTAAATGCAGAGATAGGCACAAAAACCTTCAATTTGGATGAGATATTTACAAATGCATTAATAGTTCCTTGTTCTGTGTAACAGATCAAGTGGCCTTTGGGAGGTTCCTGATTGATTTCCTGTCACACTCCTCCAAAAGTTCTTTAGTCTTAGTTATCTCGGAGGCACAGTTTAGACCACAAACATTACAGTCCACGATATTTTTCTCAGAGAACTTCCTCGAACATGGTGACTAGTTAAGAGATCAAACAGGATGCTTGCTTTCCCCTTTTCTCATCACAAAGCGGGAGTAATGAAAATTGTAATTATCTGACCCTGCCAACTACTGAAGCTTGAGGAATATGATTATGTCTCATGGAAAATGCATGACCAAATTCAGTAGATTTTAAACCCAGGTTTTAAAGACAGCAATTTGTTTTTAATATATCTTAGATCTTATAAACATGTCTGATTTGATCATTTTGACTACAAATCATTTTCCTCTTTTCTTTCTTTGTTCTTTCTGTTCTTCCAACATTTTTAATACTAACAAAACTCTCCACTGGTGTCCTGTACAATGGTGGCCTTCTCAGAATGCTCTACCTTGCACTTTTGTGGAGGCATGACCTTATGATCTCTCCTCTGGCTCCTTTCTTCATGACATCATTGTTTCCTCTCTACTCTGTACTTAAAATATGCTTTTGGATTCTAGATATATAAATTATCATTTTGAATACTCAGAGGCTTCAAATTCTAGAAGACTCAGAAAGGGCCAAGGCAGCAAGAAGAGTTAGAACAAGACATAAAACCGAAGAACAAATAATTAGCCCAATTGTTTATAACCAATCTTACAACAAAAGACAGTTAGAATTTCAATATTTATGATTTTTCAGGTTGATAAGTAGATATCTTACTTAGTGTATGTGAATGTTTGAGTTCAAATACTAACACCAGAAAATAATAAAAATTAAATGGGAAAAAATTATAATGCAATATTAGATAACTAGACTGTCTTAGGAAATTTTGTTTCCTTTATAATCCACTTATTTGGGTGTTTTTATTTTTAGTTGGAAAGGTATGTTGAGAATAGCCCCACTTCTCAAATAATAAGGCAAAATGACAGTGTTAATACAACCTTGAAATCTTTCATGCAAAATTATTTTTGCTGGCTTGGTTTTATGAGAAAGGATTGTGCTATCCCATCCAGACTGTTTGTAAATCACTATATAATCCAGGCTGGCCTCCAGTTTGTGATTGTCTTGCTTCACTCAGCCCTTCCAGTCCAGAATTAAAGTTCTGTGATGCCTGGCTTGACTGTTGAAGGTTACAGCTTTTTTTATAATGTGATAAAATGGGAAGGATCTTATACTCTAATCTTTTAAAGAATATTTTTAAAGTATCTTAAAATAAAGCTGGAGATAAGTAAGAAACCTATTTTCTTAACATTTGTTGAAAATAGACATTTAAATTATTGATATGTCATTCTTGAAAAAGCCAGTATACCTATTACATTTTCAGTTTTCATTATGTATTGGTGTTGTTCTGAGGAAACATTTCATTTGCTAAGGATTACTGCCCACTGGGCCAAATAATAGCTCAGGAATAATTCTCAAGAATTGTCCTAACTCAATTCATCATTTAGAAATGATTGCGCAGAAATGTCAGATAGTTTACAGTGATCTTTTATAAAACAAAAAAAAAAAGATTTTACATCCTGAAATAGACTTCATAAGTGATGCTATTTCATATAGTTCTAATCAGAAACTGAACTCTACAATGTAGTTTGTTTACATTGAAATATGGAGTAATACGGAAAAGAATATAATCAAGTCAGGTGTGGTTTCCACATACTGTGAATAAAAAATATTTCTTCAGCGGAATTTGTTTTCATCCGTGTTTTTAATTTTTTTATTTGTGTAAAATATTTTAATAATGTATTAATTCTTTGAGAATTTCTTATAAGGCATCGTGATCATCTACTCCCATATTCACCCCCATCTCTATACCTCCTCATCTTCCTCTTTCTCTCTTTTCAGAACCCATCAAGTTCAGTTTGTGTTGGACTTCTACTGCTATGTGTCTATGTGTCTGATCCTCCCTGGACTGGGCTTGATATACCCAGTGTCACACCACTCAAGAGTAGTGACTTTCTTTCTCCCAGCAGCAGCCAATGCCAGTAATACATTAGCTCTCTATGGGATTTCATGCTGGTTTGGACTTTTACTGTTCTCTTGTACACTACCAAAATTGCGATGGCTTCATTTATGTGTTTCCCCAAAACACTGTTTCCTTGAACAATTCCACCATGTTTAGATCAGACAATCTTTCTTCTTTATCCCTTTTCTTCATACATCAACATTCCTTTAGGGGAGAAGACTGTGATAGGAACACCCCGCTTAAGGTAGAGCATTCTAAATTCTCTAATTCTCTACTTGTTGATCAGTCTCTCTTCTTTGATGAGGATTGTGTGATGCAATGATCTATAAGTTTAACAATAAATCATTAGGTGTTGTTTTAAAGTTATGTCTAGTTAGCAGGATAATACTAATAGGCTCTCCCCTATGACCTGTACTTATCTATCCCTGATTCATTGACAGTGCCATGTATAGGTCCATCTCATGAAAAGGCTCTTAGTCAATTTTGGTTAAATTCAAAAGTGATTGCTTACTCCAATAGCATTGGTGTCACTGCCACTACTGTACCAGTGGGCATATCATGCTAGAGAACTTGTTATTTAGCTTATCGTATTCACAGCTGGTGAGACAGAGGATTACTTGTTCTGCATTGGTAGCGTGCATAGGAAATCACAGCATGGTGAAAGTTAGCACATACAAATGCAGCTGCCACCTGAGTACCAGCTAGATGGTTTCTTCATGTTCTATGATTCAAGTATGTAGTCTCTTCAGCAAAAGCTTCTTATTGTCAGGTTCTAAAGGGCAACGAATGGCATTGAAAATAGCCTGTGATTTTTGAGAGTCTAGATTATATGAGATCCCATTGAATAACACAAATAGAAGTAACCCAAACCTGGTACAGTAGGTGTTATGTGGTTGCATTTTGTACCTCATTATAGATTAACTCCAGTAAATATCATATGTAATACATATATGTGTAAATATATGTATCTACACATGCATATGCACTCTTATGTATAACAGTGAGAGATATATAGATATAGTTATTGCTGAAATTCTACAGTAGTAGGTTTCCATATGCTTTTTTTAAGGTCTTTAACACTAATTATCTTTTCCAATATATTCTCTTCTATTGTTCCCTCCCATTCCCACACTGTTAAATCCTTCCTGTACCATTTTCCCCCTTTGTAACACTCTATTCTTTTCTCCTTATTTGAAGTAACCAACCCTTCACGAATGGCCACTGTATAGCTACCTAACTTCTGGGCTTATTTCAATGGAGACTCACATCTTTGAAGATTCAAAGCTAACATCCATATATACAGAATAGAGTCAGTGTTTGTCATTCTAGGTATGACTTACCTCATCTAGAGATATTTATTTCAGGGCCATATGTTTATCTTGTGTGTAAGCTAGATTTCAATTGCTGTGATAAAACATTACAACCAAAAGGAACAATGGGAGGTTATTTTATAACTTTCAGGCCACACTGTATTACTGAGAACAGTTAGGGCAGGAACCTGGAAACATGAACTGATGCAATTGCCATGGAGTCAAACCAGTCACTGGCATGCTACTCCTGGCATGCTCAGCCTGCTTTCTTATACAAATTGTTGGTGATAGAATCACTCACAATGGGCTATCCAATCCTTCATCAATAATTAATCAACTAAGAGTCCCACAGACTTGCCCACAGCAAAATATTATGTGGATTCTCATTTGAGATTCCCTACCCTAAAGTGATTCTAGCTAATATAAAATTGACAAAATACCTAGACAGCACAGCTGCAAATATCATAGTTTCCCTTTTATTAACACCTGAATAAAATTCTGTTATATAAATATACCACATGTACTTTACCCATTAACCAGTTGGTAGATATCTAGTCTGTTTCCATTTCTTGGCTATTATAAATGTAAGTGAGGGCATAGTAAAACCACTGAACTGGTCCACTCTGCAGGTAGGAAGAAAAGTTTATTTGGGGAACAAATTGCCAAGGCTGCCTCCAAGAACAGAGAGAAAGTTGCTTTGTGGGAAAGCAGCTAGATTTTACATAATTGTTGGCAGGATGTGATATTTGAGATGATACTGGCTGTTTATTCAGTTTAGCTGGGAAGTAGATGCCCTTGCCAGAGGTAGCTGACTGTTCAGGGAGGATAAAGGATGCAGTTGCTTTCCTGGTAAACAGAAACCTTCCTTTCAAGATTCCTTAGAATACTGCGATTAGGTTTCTGTTTATCAAGTCACAACCCTTCTGTATACCCAGTCAAAGTCCTTCTGCTTATGACATTATCATTTGCACTGGCATTTTTTGGTACCTACTTTGAACCTAACAGTAAATAATACATCAACAAATATGGATGAACAAGTTTCTCTGTAATAAGGTATGAAGCCCTCTGGGTACATAGCCAAGAATGGTAAAGCTGAATTCTGTGGGAGATTTATTTTAAACGTTTTGAGGAACTTCCACAATGATTTCTAAAATGACTGTAATAGTTTACACTCCCATAAACAGTGACTTAGTATCCCTCTCCCCATATCCTCATCAGTGTCTGCTGTCATTTGTTTTTACATCTCTGCTTTTTTTTTATTTTCATCTTAGCTGTTCTATTTGAGGTAAGAAGAAATCTCAAAATGAATTTAATTTACATTTCACTGTTGGCTACAGATGCTAAACATTTCAAAATAATTCATTTATTTATGAAATTATAATGTAATTACATTTTCCATCCCCTTTCTTCCTCCAAACAGTTCCACATAGGCCTCTTTGCTTTTTGCAAATTCATGGTTTTTATTGTTTCATCAATTGTTGTTACATAAACATATATATACACATATATTCATAAACTCAAATGCAGCCTGCTGTCTATATAATGTTGCATGTATGTATTCAGGGTTGACCATTCAGTACTGGAAGACTGATCATGTGATTTTCCCTGAGGGCGACTATGTCTCCAACTTTCAGCATTCCTGTAGTTCTTACAATTCTTGTAGTTCTTGGTCCAGATGCCTGATGTTCTCAATATCAAGTTAAATCCTCCTGGTCTTTCCCTGCTCCAGATTAATGTTTCTCTTATTGTCCTCATTCAACTCATGTCTTTGCAGTCTTGTGGGTGGGTCTTTACGGGTGCAGTTTCTGATATTCCTAGGAGACACCACCTCATAGCAAACTTTCTGCTTCTCTGGCTTTTGCAGTCTATCTCTCTGTTCTTCTGAAATGATCCCTAAACTCTAGTTGCAGGAATTGCACCATTGAAAGTGGCTCCACAGCTTTGCATTCTGATTATTTGTGATGCAATTAGCCATTTGTGTCTTGTTTTCAGAGAATTTGCTCTTTGGTTCCATGTTCTTTTTTTCCATTGGGTTTTTATGACAGAACCATGCTAATTTTATTACTATAGGTTTGTAGTGTTGCAAAATCAGAAATGGTACTACTATCATTTCTTTTAATGTTCACGATTATCTTAAGCTATTCTACTTCATTTGTGTCTCCTCGTGATATTTTAGATTATTTTTTCATATTCTGTGAGGAATTATATTGGAGTTTTGAAGCATCATTGTGATAAATATTTTTGAGAAAAGAAGGCAATGTTAAGTAATCAACAGCTACCTTGTTTGTTTTATCTTAAAAGACCTGGAGCTGTATTTAACATTTTATATTTAAACACAGAAGGCTAGTGCTCAGGAAAATATCACAGTTAGCAAAGCACTTGCTATGAAAGCATGAAGACATGAATTTATTCACATGCTTATAATACCAGTAGTGTAGAATCAGGTCAATCACATTTGGTGCATGCTTGTAATAGCAACATTGTAGAACCAGAGACACTCAGAATCCTGAAATTCACAGGCCAGATATTCTAGTCTCTGCAATTGAGATCTAGGCACTAGTAAGTGATCCTATCTGCAAAGCTCAAAATATGGCTCCTGAGAAACAACACAGAAGGTTGAACTCTAACCTCCTATGAAGGTGTGTATACACACACACACACACACACACACCACACAGACACACACAAACACACTTATGTATCCTTCAATTGGAATTATCTCACTTTGCTATCATTAAACAAGTAAAGAAATTAAAACAAAAAAGCTTTCAAATCAGAAATTCTTGCATTAACTTTTCCATTATACAATTGTCTCCCTTCAGTCTTTCTGTTTCTAAAGTAGCCTCTTCAATGGTTGCTGCAGTGAGCAGTAGAAACCTTGATGCGTTATTTTTATTCTTTATTTCTGAAAGTCCAGATTTTCCTGAGTGTGGTAGAAGCTATGCCTTCATGGTTCTGCATCCTCAACAACAGCATGAAAGTTAATTTCTCTTTTCCCCAACTCAAGTACAGGGCTTTTACAAGTTGCTCAAAATTTAATACTTGTGGCATGACACCACACCTGCAGACTGTCTTTTCTCTATTTAAAAAATAAATTTGGTTGGTAGGGAAGTGCGGAGCATTAGAGAGGACTTGGGGATGGAAAAGAATATGATCAAAATATTTTGTCAGAAAATATTTATGTAAAAATAAAATTTGTATAACACATTATCAATTTTCTTCTAATTACATATTACTCTTGTTATATTTGAACATTAATGTGCTTTTGTTCAAAACTACAGTTCAAGTTCTATAAAGTATTAGAATGCGATTTTAGTTGTATATGAAGCTCTGTAGCGTATAGCAGATGACTTTCGTCATGAAGCATATACTGAATAGTCTTGTGGGTAGAATGATGTGGAGAAAAAGTTTTCAGGGGATGGCTTCTTAGTCTGAATCTCATAAGATGATCTCTTGATTCACTCTCTGGCTATGCTCTAAGCCTGGTGTCTTGTTTAACCGACACCTAAGCCTAAAATTGAGATAAGAGTTGTGTTGAAATGGGAGGCTGGGAGGAGGCGGAAACTTTTTTTTT
>NW_026068015.1:3255552-3283938 GCF_014885135.2 Alexandromys fortis
AATAAAAATAAATGGAATTTTGTTTTAAGCAGAAATAAAACTTTCAGTTTAGTGCACCATGTACTAAAGATGCTCTGTGTGTATGTGTGTGTGTGTGTGTGTGTGTGTGTGTGTGTGTGTGTGTGTTACTAATAAAAGTAAATGTTTACAGCTTATTTACAAAGTAAGGACTCCAAATTATTGAAAAATCAGTAATTCATATATCTTATTGATTAATTGTATCTGACGATACATTTGATAATATCTACCAAGATTACTGAGAACAGTGATGAAATAAATATCCTATAAATAAAACACAAGGTAGCTCTTCCAATACATGGACATGCACACATTTTTGGAACAGTCTAACAACATTCACATATGTTATTGAAAACTAAAGATGTCCTTATACTCAACATGGGAATGATTATTATATAAACAATATTGCATTTATTACATATAATCTATATTTAATACAAGTGTTCAATGACTTAAAAATGCCCATAATATAATAATATATTAAATGCACACATCATTGTGTGTATGTATGTATGCATCACACAGAGAGAGGGGGGAGAAAGAAAGAAAAGGAAAGAAGAGAGAAAGGAATAAAGAAAAAGGAGAGAGAAAAAGAGAGGGAGAAGGGAGATCTGAGGGCCTGCACATGATAGACACATGTGCTGTATTGCTGTGGTACTTTTGAACTTATAATGTGAAATTGTGTGTGTGTGTCTTGAAGTTTCTTAATTAGATTATACAAAAAGAAAAATTGATTGATAATCATAAAAGGAAAAATCAATATGTGTTGAAAATGGAGGAGAGGGAGATCTGGTACTTGAATACCTGTTTTTTTTTTTTAACATTGTCTCTATGACTTTGAGCTTTTATTAAACTCAAATGAAACTATAGTAGCGTTCTTCAGGCATATAAAGAGTCACCTTGTAGAATCCTTTCTGAGATCATTCCCTATCTTTCTCAATTTACCCTCCACTGAGTTTCAACAATGGCTAGCTGAAGTGAGTGCTAAGTGGTTGGGATAAAGTGAGTATATTGCTGGACAGGTGATTAAATAAAGTTAGCCATCTCCTCCTTAGTTCCATCCTCTGGACCTTTATTCTCCATCAAATGAAATATCGCCTTTCAAACCAGGGACACTGGCAAAATAGGAATGGATCTGAGATGACACATCCTAAGCTCCGGTCCTGGCTCTGATCCTTTTTAACTCTCAGACATTAGACACTCACTGAACTTCCCCAGCCTGTTTCCTCTGGTGAAAAATGAAGGGGCTGGGAGAGAATGGCCCTGAAATTACCCTCCTTTTATGTTGTAACAGTACAGTAGCCCTCCCCCTTCTCCTCTCTCAGTCTTTCAAAGTTGAGAAAGTATGGCTCTGTGTTTTTCTTAGAGACACACATACATAATATACAGACATAATTCATTATTATGCTTTAAAAGATTCCCTGCTGTGCCACAGCTGGCACAGGTGAAAGAAATTAAGCAAGAGCGCACTATCATTGTAAGACCTCATCACCTACTCGGCTTAATTATAGAAATCAGAACTTGAAAATGAAATCCATGAAGATAAGCTGAATGTGGATAATAGGTTCAGGGTAATGTAAGGTTGATGATGTGTTATTTTGGAATCTTAAGTTTCCAAGTTCTGGAGAAGTCAAGTAAGATAGCATCATAAATTTCAAAGAGAAAAATCGATCCTCCATTCTCTAGGTCAGTGGGTATGAAGTCAAAATTCTAAATTTGATGATTAATTACATAAAGAATGAACAGCAAGGAAATAAGTAACCAAAAGGGAGAATGATCCCTCTGGTTATAATTTATACTGACTAAGTGACTATAATGGATGTTAATTTATACATAATATTGAAAACACTCATTATAAGATTGCCATATGGCAGAGAGATGGGGGATGATATTCTGTCATAAATCAACTGGTGAAACAAGGGTCTCTTCTATTGAGTTTCTTTCCCTCTCCTCTCCCTTCCATTCTCCCTCCTCCTCCTTTTTCATCCCCCTCTTCCTCTCTCATTCCCAATCGTGGTTTCTCAGTAATGGTTGTTTGATGCTTATTATATTTCCAAGACTGGCAATATTTTAAAGGTTCTAGATGGTGATTTGGCTTCTAAATGAATGTTTAGTGTCATGTGAAATGGCCAGAAGATTGAATTAATATGATCAAATTATATAAGCAAAGAGTGACATTTCAAATATAACTCAAAATGTAACAAAACAAAACTTTTATTTGTCATTTTTTTTTTATTTTACACATCAACCCCAGTTCTCCCTCCCTCCCCTTTTCCCACCCTCCACACTCATAACACCCTCCATCCACTAAGAGGAGGCAAGGCCTCCCTTGAGTTTCCAAATTGTGGCAGGAACAAGCCAGTTCATGCACCGTGGATATGTCCTGGTCCAACTCTAGGGATCCCACGAACAGACCAAGCCACACAACTCTCACCCATATGCAGACAACCTAGTTTGCTTCCATGCGGTCTCCCCAGCTGTCAATTCAGAGACCATAATCTCACATTAGCTTGGATTTTCTCTCTCTGCAGCCTTCCCCATCATGATCTTGACCCCCCCCCTCTCCTTGCTCACATGATTCCTCCTCCTTCTCTTCAACTGAACTCCAGGACCCAACCTGAGTGCTTTGGTGTGGGTCACTGCATCTACTTTCGTCAGTTACTGGATGAAGGCTCTAAGATGACAGATAGGGTAGTCACTAATTGATTCCAGGGGCAGGCCAGTTCAGGCACCCTCTCCACTAATGCTAGGACTCTTTAACTAGGATCATCTTGTGGATTCCTGGGAAATTCCAAAGCACTAGCTGTCTCCCTACTCACATAATGGTTTTCTCTATTAAGATATCACTTTCATTGTTCGCCCTCTCTGTCCCTCTCCCAACTCTGCCTTCTCTATCCCTCCCTCATGTTGCCATTCCCTACCATCTGCCCCCTCCCAGCTTACCCATTAACTATTTCCCCTTCTTGCATGTCCCTTTTAGTGTCCTCGTTTATTAGCCAGAAACTGGAAACAACCTAGATGCCCCACAATCCAAAGACTGGATACAAAAAATGTAGTACATTTAAACAATGAAGTATTACTCAAAGATAAAAAATTACGACATCATAAAATTTGTACGCAAATGGATGGAATTAGAAAAAAAATCGCCTTAAATGAAATAACCCAGACCCTGGGGAAAAAAAAAAAAACAACTTAAAAATAGGCTCTTCAAGTGTACAGGACTAAGCTACTCTGCTTGGCAGTATTTATTAAAAGATACCAATGTGGTGGAACTTTGCTGAAAGAATGTGTATATATTACATAAATGTCATTTTGTATATTATTATTTAGAGTCCATGCTAACAGCTTAGTTATAGAAAAACACGTTTAATACATAGTGGTTGAAATAAGTCTAGAAAAGTAGATAGACTTTTAAAGTGAGTTCTCACAACTGTGGGAAGTAGATCATAATTGTACTACCTGGCATAAATCAACCCTTTCATTTTTTATAACTAGTTCTATTTTCACCTGAGAATTGAGATCTTCTTGCTCTTATTGTTTAGATTTATGCTAGCATTGCATTCTGTCATGAATCAACTGCTGAAACAGGGCTCTCCTCTGATGAGCCTCCCTCCCTCTCTGAAATACATTGCTAAGAAAGTTATAGAAATTCTTGAGTTAAAGGTAGTGGAACTATGTAGAGGACTCTGCAAGCACTCTAGTTATTTACTAGCTATTCTTGAGAAGTACCAGGTCAGGGTGGCTAATACATAAGCTCAGGCATAGATGTGCTGGTACAGTCTGCTATCCACACAGAACTCTATGATGTTATTAGTGTGAGTCAGGCTGAAGATATTTTTTTTTTCTTTTCCACTAGAAACCCTGTCACAAGGACACATGTCTGGAGATATCTTTTTGTAACAAGAAGAAATGTAGTAGGTCTATATGGGTAGAAGAGGAAACATGATTTGGAGATTTTAGAAAGTTAATTTGAGGTTGTGGATCATAGTGAACCTAAACCTAGGAGATATGTGCTAGATGTGTACAAAGATTAAATAAGTAATAAAATAAAAATAAATGGAATTTTGTTTTAAGCAGAAATAAAACTTTCAGTTTAGTGCACCATGTACTAAAGATGCTCTGTGTGTATGTGTGTGTGTGTATGTGTCTGTCTGTCTCTCTTTCTCTTCTACATACACACAAACACACAAACACACACACACATGCACACACACACAGACACATACCATAAGATAGTTGATTTATAGCCATATATACAAGCAAACTATACATTCATAGTCTGGTTCCCTAATTTGAAAGCAAGAAAGTGTGTTCTGGTATAGAGGGACTGAAGGTCAAAACAGACAAATTTGAGGACAATGAAAGAACAACCTGTATTTGAGGTATCTGGTAAGGAAAGGGACTGATTTCTACAGTGATAAAATCAAACAAAGAATTCTGTATATGATGGATTTAGTATTGGTGAGTGAGCCATTAGCTGTTGCTAAATCCCGACAGTGAATATGGTCTGAACGGAGCTTTTCCTGGAAACTTTGTGCTGTTACTAATTGAAGAACCAGGGAGGAATAATAAGGTCAAATAAATCCTCAAATGTAAAAAAGCTAATATTTAGCCCTGGTTAACATGAAACCTAAGAGGCCTCATTGAGTGTTCTTGCCACTAACATTCTAATAGTGTCTTGGTTTCTATGGAGTTGAAACAATTATAAAACCCCTTCTTTCATCAGGATTTTAGCTATGATTTACAGTTTAAAAAAAATGAACTAATGTAGTCCAAGATTGAATTACCTTTGATTTATGTACAAGAAGGCTTTAGGGAAGTTTGAAAAAATGCACTAAAAGCACTTTAGTATGTAAATTCTATGATGACTAAAAAGTGTCATGCCTATGTATGTATAATTAGTCAGTGAAGCTTATATAATTCCATAAATACTAAAATGTAAACAGAATTAGCCATGAAAATGAAAAATAAATATTCTAATTTCTGAGCCAGCCAAAAGGAGCCCCTGGACAATATGTTTTTAAAGGCTAAATAGCCAAGTACTCTAAAAGGAACAGTAGTCTATACGAAAATTAAGAAAATAATAGACAAAGGATAGACTCACAACAGTAAAGATCTGATGTAAAATGCACGATGGAATTTTACCTGGTAATGGCAGTACCAATTCACTAGCTTTGACTTTATATGAAAGTAAATAAACTATTATGACAATGTGATTTAAAATTTTTTATTACTGCAAGCAATCTGATGGCCTCAGTGATTCCATTATATCTCAGTCATTATGGTTATTTTCAAGAAAACAAATGACAGAAAATGTTCGTGAGGATGTGTGAGGAAAAAAAAAGAAACATTTAAACACTACTTACTGGAATGGAAATTAGTGCAAAACTATGTAAATCATTATGGGAAATCTGGCAAAAGCTAATAGTGAGAATATTATTTACCAAATCACAACATTTCTGGGAATCAAAATCCTTTTATCGAAAGACAATTAAAGCACATTCATGCTGTAGTCTTTTAGAATGAATTCTGTGTTCAAAGCAATGGTGGCTTAAGAGGAGATCCAGGAAGTGAATCTGTGTTGTTTTTGGCCTCTCTTCTCACCTGGAAATGTGAATTCTAATATATGCTTTAGAATAGTATTCCTGAGATTGAATAGCATAACTTCTTGGGTTTTTTTGTGCTTGTGAAAGTTTCTCCCTCTAAAGTAGCTGCCTTCCCTGGTCTCTCTAAAATCCCTCTCCATACTTCTCTACCTGCTGTGCAATAATCTCAAAATTAATGCAGTTTATCTGTGTGGATGTTCTCTCTATATTTCACTTCCCAGGTTTCAGTCACAAGTGACAATTATACTATATTAATAATAAATAAATAATTCTAGAAATCACAACTTCCTAAGTGAGGGCTCTGGAGATAGATGGCTTCATTGGTGAGTTATTTTTTACAAGTTTGAGAATGTGAGTTTAGATCACCATACCACATGTAATATCTGGATCATATCTTTTTTTTTTTGTCCTGTATTTCCAGTGAAGGGGATACAGATTAGGGCATCCTTGAGTATTGCTGTCCAGGCAGTCTAGCATTTGGTGAGTCCCAGGTTTAATGGGAAAGTTTGTGTCAAAGATAAATAGATAAAGAAACTAACAAATAAATAAAATAAATTTAGAGAACAGTAGAAGACACTCAATGTTGAGTCAACTCTTTCCACAACAGGTACTCACACACAAGCGTACATATACTTACGCACAAGTATGCACACAAACCACAAACATGCACACACACATATACTTATAAAAAATTATGAGTTCAAATTGCTCAAGGGGAGGAATGAAGTTTCATGATCCCCGCCCTGTACTACCTAGAATGGGGTCCAACTCTTCCTCCTGTCCTTCCAACTCTACATACAATAAAGAAAAAGCCACTCAAACATTAATGGTCAGGTTCCATGACATCTGTGTTCAAGGAGCCCTTATATCATTAAGTAAGTCTTCAGTGTAATCCTCACACACATTATCTCAATCAGTTCATCCCTGTTCTCACACTGCACCGTCTACAACAGTGTAGCGCCTCTGTGCACTGAGTGTAACTACCCTGCTTTAAGGATTGTAAAACAAGTTGTACTGAGAAAGACCACATTATCCCTTTATCACAGTGTGGTTTATGTTTTGTAATTATTATTGTGACTCTACTACTGAAACTAATTTTTCAGTATAGCAAAAATTTGTATGTATAGAAAAAAATAATAATTTACTGATCAGTAACATCTGCCTCCAGGTATTGTGTGGAGACAGGGAGCATATTACCACAGATCTGATTGGCTAGATATCCTTAGCAGTATTCAGACTGTAAGCCTTTGATTTGTTATAGAAGTTATTCACCTTTATGGTAAAAGGACTGAGTTTCTAGAATCCCTATTTACTGAATAAGGAAACTTAAATGAATATAAATTCATTTTAAATTCCACATCCATCTATTTCTTAAGTTCAGAAACTGTCCACAGAGTCATGCATGAGAGCATTATAGCTTCTTGCATTTCAGGGTAGTTATTAGATCCATAAGCATTTTTGCTGCCAAACTTAAACTGGAATATTAGTTCTTCCACAACTGGTAAAAAAATGTACAGGTATATGCCGATGCAAAAAGACATATCATCTCTCATTGGACCTCAGAGATGTTGCTGGAACACAAGGAAGAACTTTAAATCAAGCCTTGTTAGCTCTGTAGTTCAGTGTTTAAGCAGATAGCAGCACTGGGGAAATGCCAAAGAAAATTAAATAGTATTCTGTTATTATCACATAGTTATGGGGTGTAATAGTTATGAGTTTGATGGGCATTGTCTAGGAAGTTTTAGGATGCAAAATCTTGAGCATGGCTGGTGGAAGAGGCTTACAAGTATAGCTAAAAGCAGAGCATATTCCCTTCAGTTTCACATACACTTAATCTAAGAATATTTAAAGGATAAGATATCTATAAGTTTCATATATAAAAACACAAAGCAAGATCAGGACAATGCATTTGTTCTTCATGCATTCCAGTAAATAGCCATTCATTAAAATTATTGCAAAGATATAAGGAGTCTAATTACCCTCACCATGTGAAAAAACAACTAGACAACCTTAGAGTCTGTAGTAAATAAATAGTTGTGTTCCATCTTCCTCATAAGAGAACTGAAATATGAACTGCAACCTTGTCTTGTAACCTCTAACCGAAAGACTTAAATTACCAGAAAAACTAAGAAATGTAGTTATAATAGTTTCTCAAACCATGTATGGAACCAAGCTGTGAGATAGACTTGAGACAGAAAACACCACTTTTTCCAATGATTCTAGAAGCAGCAAACCATAAAATACAATTTAATTTTGTTCAAATGATAATAGAATTGTATGTCACCATCAAACATGCACTGCATATCCCTGGCTCTTCCAAGTCTTTTTTATTAGCTTAACTCCCTGGGCTGTTAAATGTAGCAAAAAAAACTTCTGTTAAAATCCCTTGCTTTGCAGCAAAAGAACAAATTCTTTTAATTGGAAGACTGCAGAGGAGGATGTAAAACAGGAGAACACTTTTAAAAGTTTGGGTAGTTAGAGGGAAAATTCTGGATGCTTCAGCAAATTGCCAACCCTGTGAGATTCAACTTTGTGTATTATTGCTAATGTAATGCTTTTAGTGTACAGTAAATTAGATTTTGAGGACATTATGGACTGAATTCTCTTCTCTTATAGTAGCGTATAACTCTTAACAGGTCCCAACACAAGGTTTGCTTGGTAACTACCAAGCACTTTCCCCATTTTCTCTCCATCTCACCTCTGTTATTAACACATGGATGGGAGGGGAGTGCCAGCATTTAATAGCAATAATCTCTATAAATTTGCATGACATTTTTTCAATTAGAAATAATTATATGTTTTATCCTATCTCATTGCTTATGTTTAATGGATTAAATTTAAACATTTGTATAGAATATGCAAATATTTCGTCATCAAATTTAACAATCTGTTAGAAGAAAAGATTGCCTGGATTTCTACTTAATAGCTCATAGTAAGACTCAACTTATGAATTCTATGATGTCAAATTGTTGAGAAAACTAATCAGGATATGTATAAAATGTACAATTCTGCAATTATCACATAATTTAAATTAACATTTTGTGTTTATGCATCCCTCTACTTTTCCTTTTTCCTTTGTTTATTTGCATGTTCCTCTTTGAAGTTTGTTCATTTTTAGCTTTGTTTGATTTTCCTTGTTTGTTTTATTTCCATGGAAAGTCTTTACTATGGCATAGACTTCCAACTAGGGAAATTCTGGGTCAGTCCTTTAAGACATGTCATGGGTAGTTGCACGACTGGGAACTAATAAACAATTTTGACCTAGTCTCATCACACGAGCTCAGTAAACCTGTGTGTTTCAGATTCTAAATGGTGCTCTGAGTTTCTTCAGCCTCTAGGAAGATCCACTTTTGTTCTAAAATAGTTATTTTGTTTTAGTCTTACTTTTTTCTACAAGAGAAGACTATGATGCACAGTTCCATAGAAATAAAGATAAGAAAAAACAAGGCTACTGTTTTAAGTGTGAGTTCCTGACCCAAGAGTAAATGTGTTTTGTTATGTTTTTCTTATATATGACTGAATAAAACATAGAAAAGTGTCACATTGGAGAAGAAAACATGATAAGAGTAACAAACTTAATGAATAAGTAAACTGTATATATCTGAAAAGATGGTGAGTCCTATAGATGAAGAAAGGGGATGGGAGAATGATAGGGAAGAAGGTAGAGCTGAGTGAAAACTTGAAAAGTTAAGCGAGTGGGCAAGTGTAGTAGGGAAACAGGAATGTTTTATTTTTTTCCTTCTTAACTATTTTAGTTTTTGAGGCAGAATTGTGTTGTGTAACCCCATGTTGGCTTCAGCCTCGGTACATAACACAGGGTGGCCTTGAACTCATAGTGTCCCTACTGTCTTGGTCTCTTGAGTACTATGATTGCAAATAACCAAGGTTAAGTTCCTTCTGTTTCTCTGAAGAATGTATTTTTTGAGGTAATCCACCCACTTGCATCTAAATTTGCCTCTAAACCTTATTTAGTCTCATTTTCAACACTATTTTTGCTATCTAGAGTTATTTCTTGGAGTGAAATATAAACACAAATATAATGTATCTTCAATATATTACTCTTTTTTTCAATATATTACTTGGTCACACTTCTGTACATGTAAGATTTTAGGTTTCTTTGAATGACTTCATGATTTGTATGTATGTATAATTAGGGATAAAAATAATTTTATGCCTTATATTGTCACCAACTGTAAACTAAATATATTCTTGACATTTGTTCTGCACTTACAGTTATTATTGGCTTAATAACTTGATGTAGAACAATTGCTTTCAATTGTGTGCTATGAGATTGTATATTATATTAATAACTTTTATTACTACGAAGAGCACATATTCTTTTAGCAACTCAAGCATAAAGTCCATAGGGTGACTTCAGAAATGGAGATTCTAATATGAAGTAATGAAAGTATGTTGAAGTCAAAAAGAAACAATGTGTAGAAAATCATAATTAGGCAAGACACCAAAATAATGTTTAATAATGCTTATATAGATGATTTGGAAAAAAGTTACAGACAATAAAACATGAAAATTTAAATTAGTAAAATGAATCAAGATATAAAATGGAATCTGCTGAAATAAGCTATGATTTTGGGTTGAGTAAAAAGAGAAGAATACTTATGAGTTGAAGGAAAGGCAGTTTAGAGTTATGAAGACTTGAAATATCATCTTATAAATATGGTCATTTAGGAGTGTAAGAAATCTTTATGTCCTTATGTTTTGCTAAATTATGACGGTATTTTTAAACATTAGCTGTTGGTTTGCTTTAGGCTGAGTACTTGACTGTGATCATTCTGGAAAACTGAGTTAGCAGTTAATTCTCAGGTCATGATTTTTGTTTCAAACAAATGTACAAGGTTTGCTGTCCAGCTGACCATGTATGTGGTGATGCCCAGATTCCAGTGAGAGAACACTTGTTCCTGAGTTTACAAACAGTAAATAAATGGATACAGCCGGTAGAAAGAGTGACTAAAACTTCTATAGAGTTAGTGCTCAATATATCTGTAGCACAGGCTACTTTGAATCAATGAATAGTTTTAGAAAAACAAGTGTAGTGCTTATTTAAAAGACAGAAGTATTTGTAACAATTTGATCACTCTTAGGGTTTGATCGATATGCAAGTTGAAGAACTTCGTTGGGCAGGATTCTTCAAAGGAAGCTTATCTTGTCTCTTTGTTATGCTGTATGCCTATGTACCTGTGTTCTTGGCAGAGCTTTGCCTCAGCATCTCCAGTCTGGTTCTCAACGCTCCCTAAGAACTTTGCACATTTGTTGACCCTCAGCTCAGAGATAGGGAGAAGCTGGAATGTACTCACCTTGCTTGAAGCAGTTCCCCATGCTTCTCAGGGTTAAGTCTTCCTTAACCCTGGATGACTTGATGGGACATTCTGCATGCATTCCATGTTCATAAACCACCTAAGAGCTCACTCTTCCCATACCCATATTGCCAACACTAACTTATCAGGCTTTAAAACTTGCTCTGACAACAAATACTTTATCATTGTTTTCCACATTATCCATTCTTTTTATTAGGCATCTATACACAAAATAAAATATAAAATACATGTATAGCATCATAAGATTTTAGGTGCTGCTTCCCCTTTGATCCACATAAACAGAGGAGAAATAACAAGGGTGGGAACGTTAGTCCTCCTCCTTAAGTTTATGTTGCAGGTCATTAAACAGGAAGTTTACCAAGTTAACTGACTTTTGACATAAACTAGTTCTGTTCAGACTTGTTATTGTTATTCCATATGACTTAGTTCCACAAACGTTTAATTATAAATGAATTAATAACAAAAGCAAAAGTGCTATTGAATGTGTCATAAAGCAAAAAACCCAAAGGAAAGCTTGATATATTTTCAATTTTTTTTACTTTCAGTCAATAATATAACACAAAAATATACAAAGAGGACATTTCCACTGTTAAATCAATATTTTACCCCATTATTTAGCAGTTCACTAGTCCAAATCTTGTTTTCAATGTAGTATACCATATTTTAGTTTAAATGTGTCTTCTTTAATGGTGGTTTTCTCTGTCAATGTAAAGGATGGAATGGCAAAGTCTTTTTTTTTTGGCAAATATTGGCAAAAAGAATTCTTGCCTGTGTGTCAGTATCATGCTCTGTTACTGAGAAGTGTTCTGAATCTTCTCATATGGATCAGTAATGCTGATCTAAAACATCACCTCTCTCTCCACTATGAACATTCACTATGAATCATTTGGTTTTGTTTAATTTTTGTATTTTGAGAAAGAGTTTCTCTGTGGAAGAGCTATGACTATGCTAGAACTTGCTCTGTAGACAAGGCTGACCTCAAACTCACAGATATCTGCTTGCCTCTGCCTCACAAGTGCTTGGAATTAAAGGCATGCACCACCATCTCCCGCCTTATGATACATTTTAACCCCTTTATATTTATAATTTTTTTCTAGTACATCTTAAATGAGACTTAAAGTGCTACTGTAACAAGATGTCCACCTGTTAACCGTGATCTTGTTTATTGCAGTCTTAATTGGTAGTCTGAGAGACATGTTGACTTTCAATTGTTTTTGAAAATGATTTACTGTATAGTATTTTTCAGTTCAGTTTGATAATATTCTTCATTATGATATATATTTCATATCCAATAAGATAGTGAGGAAAAGAAGAAATAATAGAGGAACAGGTCTGCACCTTCTCTATGTGACAACCACTGAGAAATCAGTTTAAGCAATGTGTGTGTGTGTGTTTGCAAACACAAACCACAAACATGCTAACACATCATGGCATACTTGTAAAGGTGAAGGGACAACTTTCAAGAGTAGAGTCTCTGAATCTACTACCAAGTGGTCCCTGGGATTAAATTTGGGCTATCAGGTTTAGCAGGAAATGGCTTTACCAGCTGAGACATGTCAGTGGCTCTTGATTGTTCCAATGTAGCTCATAATAAACATCTACTTGTTTCACAGGTAGAATCATGGAATGTGGATTATGAAAAGAATGCATTTAACATCAAGAAACAATGGCAGTTAACAGTTGTCCGGAGAAAGTGTGTCGCTGAATACTCTGGGTTGCTGTGATGGTCAGGATTAACTATTAACTCAACAGAATCTAAAATTATCTGGGAAATGATCTCTGGCCATCACAATGAGAAATATTCTCTAATGCATTCTTTGAGGTAGTGAGTCCTAGGAATTGTGAGTGGTACCATGCTGTGGGTAGGATTCTGGATTGCATGAATGGAGAAAAGTTGCGGAACAACAACATTTTTCATTCTTCTCCCTTTCCTGACTGCCTGTTTAGTGGGACCAGTTAACCTTCTGATTCTAATATCATGCCTTCGCTTCCATGATGGAAAGGAACTATATACCAAAATAAACGTTTTCTATGGTGAGTTTCTTTATTCAGGGAATCTTATTCATTGCAACAGAAAAGGAACTAGATATTATTATCTACATATAATTTAGTCCAGGAAAGTAACGTCTTACCACGTAAGACTTTTAGATGCTTAGGAACTGTGACATTCAACAGGTAAACACCAGCTAGGAGTTTATCATATAATGTGTTGGAAGCCAAGATGGGCTGAAAAAAGAACTATGAAGTGCAGTCTCTCCATATGTTCTTTTAATCATTTCCTTTTCATCAGCAATTTATTACAGATCAGCACAATCTCTTATCATTTACAATACCTAGTATAATTACATTGAACGAATCATCTTATCAAATAATTTCATAATTAATTGACTTAATTATACTCCTAACACCCACTGTATCTACACTATGTGAAATATCATGCTTCCTGCTAAAACAAAACAAAAATTAAAATGGCAAGTTCTTTTACCTTTATTTGCACAAAGATATTAAAACAACACAGAGATTTATTTGAATATTAATCTGAATCAATTAAAAGTGGAAAACAATGAAAGGTTAAGAGAATTAAAAACACACATCTTTTTAAAACTAAGTGTCACATTTAAAGAATATTATACTCCTCATTTATAGAGAGCAGTGAAATATGTTGGATAAAAATTTCTAATTTTCATTAATAATTTAATGATCAATAAATCTTTACAAAAAAAATTAAAGCCCAAAAATAGTCATAATTTTAGAGATCTGAAGGAGTCCTTCTATAATCTCAGTTCAATAGTCATTATATATACATAATCTAGGTATGTCAGTCATTTCTAAAGCTTCCCTCTAACCTCAGACATATGCCAACATATTTAACAAGGTTGTTACAGAAGTGAATATCAAGGAATATAAATAATAACAAATTGCTTAGCAACTGTAAAGTACCTTTACTGGTTAGTTGTTTAATTTTTTTGAAAATTTATTACTATTATTCTGACTTTAGTATACTTTGATAACTCTTACATATCTCTTAAATCTTATGTCTTCCACATACCATTTCGTGGTTTGAACCAATGAACTGGTGATATAATTGATCTTTATAATCATTTTTATTTGTTTATTTGAGTAATAATCAAAAGTATAGTATATGCAAGGACATAGACAGAAAGTTTAATAGATGAATTCACTTTAAACCATCAGAGCTCCATAGAACATCCAGGCTATAAACTTAGTTGCATTTTCTTTTCTTTTGTTTTTCAGAGAAATACTTGACCAAACCCAATTTTGTTGAAGGAGACAATCCTTCAAGAGATAGAGACTGTACCCAGATTTTATAAAAGTAAATAGGGTAATTTGGAAAGGAATATATTAAAGTGGCTGGGGATTTTCTTCTCTGCCACATCTTAGAATATACTTTATGAATACTTGTATAATTTGCTTTATACTTTTTTGTAATGCAGTAATAAATCCAATATGATGCAGTTACCAAAATGTTAGAATTACTATAGGATCTTACAAGTAATGAGATTATTTATTCTACCTATTATCTGTATATATACTTCCAATTGTTAAATAATTCAAAATATCTTTAATATTCCAAATAGTTAAATTCATAATAATGTACCATATGACACAGGAAGTGTTGTCACTGAGTTGGTCTCTCTAACATTAGTATTGGGGAATATTTTTAATTTTTTAATTGACTTTTATTGAGCTCTACATTTTTCTCGGCTCCCTTCCCTGCATCTCCCCTCTTTTCAACCCTCTTCCAAGATCCCCATGCTCCCAATTTACTCAAGTGATCTTGTCTTTCTCTTCTTCCCATGTAGATTAGATCTATGTATGTCTCTCTAACTGTCCTCATTGTTGGCTAAGTTCTCTGGGATTGTGATTTGTGGGCTGTTTTATTTTCTTTATGTTTAAAAACCACTTATAAGCGAGTACATTGTTATAGCCAGAACCTGGAAACAACCTAAATGCCCCTCGACCAAAAAAAGGATAAAGGAAATGTGGTGCATTTACACAAAGGAGTACTACACAGCAGAAAAAAATGTAACAACATCTTAAATTTTGCAGGAAAATGGATGGAGCAAGAAAACAACATTTTGAGTGAAGTAACCCAGACACAGAGAGAAAAGTATCACATGTATTCACTCATAAGTATTGGGGAATTTAAAAGACCTTTAGTAATTGGACCTACTTTTTGAAGAAAGATGGCATTGTTCAAAATGTTGAAAGAATACAGAACATGCATAATTATTTTTATAAGTCCTTATGTATTTGATTAAGCAATAAGTCCCCATTTATATTTAGTTAACCACACAATATATAGAATAAATACCTTATCATGATCAAATACATATTTCTTTTCCAGCAGACCAAATTTACTCAGGCATTCTTGGGTTCAAACTAACTCTTCCTATATAAGTAGGGAAGTTGCAGAACAGCTGTGCTGTCTGAAATTCCTGCTCTATGAACATGCCACCTTAAAATATTGCTGTATTTATAAATTAATCATCATCAGCAATTTAAATAGGCACACTTGAATAAGTATCAGCAATTAAATCTGTGTTTTCATAATTTTTTTTAAATAATATTAATTTGGTTGAGAAATGCATAACCACACTAAGTCTTGTGAGATGCTAGTAGTTCATTGCAAATATAATCGCTTTTATTACTGATAATCCAATGAATTCCACATAGGTTTCCTGTGATACAAACTATGAATGCATAATAACTATGGCATAAGGATTCACAAGGTTTGCATTCCACTTATTTTTAACAGATACTTGTCAAATAAAAATAGTAGATATTAATTGAAGAAATAAGATGACTTTGATGTAAGTACACATTGTATAACCATATTTAAATATTTAAAAACATCACTTATTTGTAAAAAAATATCAAATTCTTTTTTTTTTTAGTCTTTTGCACTTTAGGCAATGTAGTCATTGTGTATATGCAGCTGATTAAGAAACAGTAAATTAAGAATTCTAACTTCTATTACTTAGTATCCTTTGATCAAACTTGAACTTAAATATTTCCCTAATACACTCGGTAGCCTTTATGAACTAACATTTTGCTCTCAACCTGAGTTCAACTTCTGTTTGTCTTAAACATTATTTTTAGAGTCTTTAATATACATTTGATAAAATGTGATCATATCCAAATCCCACTTTTCATTCTTCCCTCCACCTCTCCGCATTCTTTTTCAATACTCTCCTGCCTTAAGTACCTCTCACTCTTCTCCTCCTTTTTTGTTAGCACACTAATTCAACTAGTGTTTCCCATATGTACATGGGTGTGCAGTCACTTACCAAAGCATTGTCAACCTATCTGTGTCCATATCTTCCAAGAGTAGTCTCTCTCCCTCAGTAGCATCAACCACCAACAGCTCCTCACTAAGTATAGGACCTGAAGCTGGGAATTTTGACTGGCTGGAGTTCAACACCTTTAGAGTATGCATGTGAATGAGGTCATGTCATGTGTATCATGTCATGTGCCATGAGGCAGTGTTCTTGTTGTCTTTGTTTTATTGCACTTAAGACTCTAATCCTTTGTGAATCTTTCACTGGGAAATGTTTCAGTCTGCTGTTCGTGTCATGCTGTACAGTGCTTTGGAAAAGAAAAAGTGTTTGATGAAAATAATGAATAATAATTTTAACCAGTATAAAGGTAGATCAAATTAGTTTTCTATGAATGCAGTATCCAGATACATTTTGGATTTACCTTCCATTTTACATTAAATAAATAATACTGTCATTTGTCAATGTACCCTAGTAATGCTTAAAATCAGTAAGAGTGCTTTGAGATAAATCAGTCAGTAAATCCTCACTTCTCAAGCAAGAAAACCTGAGTTCAAGTCCCAGAATTTATAAAAGCATTAGAGGTGGTGATACATGTTTGTAACATAAAGGTTGGGAGGACAGAAACAAAAGGCTCCATAAGACTTACTGGCCAACCTGTCTACTCTAATGTGTAAGCTCTCTGGCTACCTTTCTTCAAGGAAGTGGATTGCATTCCTAAGGATGGCATCAGTTGTCATCTAACCTACATGCACATCTCACACAGGAGTGCACACACACACACACACACACACACACACACACACTTTTATTTGTGTATCAATACACATGAATATACTTACCCATATACAGACACAAAAATCAATATTTCTTCAATATAGCCCCAAACAGTCATTAATTGGCATAAATTATAAATTATTGGAATTTTGATTAAATATTCTTCTGTGTAAAATATGTAGTGATTACTTCTGTATCTATTTTCATTGACTATAAAAGTATAAATATCCTGCTATTCTACATTTTTAACACTTTGATAAAGAACCATTGTGCTATATTTTCAAATGCCACTGCTGATGAATGTAACTTTTTTTTCTCAATGGATTATTTTGAAGATACTGATTAATTTTGCCCTTCCATTTTCTAGTAACAGGCTCTTAATTTTTATGTTCTTTTCTAGGTTTGTTCTCTTACTGTAACAAATGTCATGGCCAAATGCATCTTGGGTGGCAAAAGTTGATTGGGCTCATTATTGCAGGTCACAGTCCATCACTTGGGAAGACAAGACAAGACCATAAGCAAATCTTAAAGCAGAACTGCGAAGGAATACTTCTGGCTATCTGCTCACAGATGTATGCTTAGCTACAGGGTTCGCACACCCACTAAATCCTGCATAGAATGAAATGGTACTGCCCAACATGGGTGTGTCCTCCTACATCTATTGATAATCAAGATAACCCTCCACAAACACAGTCATAGATCAATCTTCTATAGGCATTTCCTGAACTGAGGCTTTCCTCTCGGATGGCCCTTAGCTGGGTCAAGTAATGAAGCTTATTAAGAATGTTTAATTTATTTCCTTCTAATCCACACTATCATATTATATGGATATAATGTGATTTGTGAGGGTTCTAGAAATTACATACAGAATTTTGCATTTGAGTTGCACCACTTATCTAGGTATATACTAAGCAATTTAACCAATCTGTTAGTGTGAATTTAGTGTGTATTCCTTTTTATCTATGATAGCAACAGTGTATCGAACCTGTGTATTTAAAACCATTTTTTTACAATAAATACAAATGCTAAGCCTTGTCAGTATATATTCTACATTGTGCTTCAGAAGAGTTCTATAACTTAAAGTGAATAAGACCTCTGCCTGCACAGTCTAAGCAATTCTTAATTATTTTTTACCCACTTAAAGGTTTCCTTTTTTTGTCTCACATTGATGGTCTATTTCAATATTCAGGATCCTTTTTACATAAAATTGTAAGACAATAAATTTAAATTTTTCTATGTTGAAGTAAAAAAAAATTAACAAACATAACATTAAAGTGAAACAAACCATATAGGTTATAGAATCCTGTTATAATAGAATTTTACAAATCAGTTACCATGAATCATGGCTACCTTACTGTCCGTGAAGAAGAACTTCTTCACAGTCACATGGTAGAATAAAGAAGAGAGACCCTGAAGGACTATTGTTATCTGTGGGTTAACTCGTTAGAAGAGTAGTAAACTAGAGGAGCACAATCTCTGTGATCGGACTTGGAACCAATCTACTCGTGGATCAGGGAAGTGATCACACACAAATAGATACTGTAAAAATAATATTGAGTTTTACAATATTAATTTTTCATTCACAGAAATTGTACTTCTTTAGCAAATTTTATTTTTTTAATTTGTTTATTTTTAAGACAATCTTTTCTCATTCCACACAGACATTCCTGCTCCAACCATCCCCTCCCTCCAACCCCACTCTTCCCCCGACTCTATGGCACCATCCACTCCCAGAAAGGCCAAGGCCCCCCATGGGGAGTCTCCAAAGCCTGACACATCACTTCAAGGCAGGACCATGGTTCTCCCCCCCCACCCTCCGCATTTCTATGCTGAGTAAGGTATTCCTCCAAAGAGAAAGTACTTCAAGGTGCCAGATCAATCAATCACTAGGGATAAATCCTGATTCCATGGCTCCTCCCTCTCCTTGACTGACCCATAGAAGCTTGGCCCATTGCTCCGATGTGGTTCTCTGCATTGCTTCCCTAAGTTGCTGGTTGAAGGTTCTGTAATGATAATTAAAGTAGTCATCTAACTGATTAGAAGGGAACGGCAGTTTAGGCTTCCTCTCCGTCGTCCTGAGACATGTGTGGATCCCTTGGGAAGGGGAAACAGACAAGACTTCCTGAGATAATTAGGAGAACATGAGGGATCAGGATGTTCACGAGGGGGACAGACATTGAGGGAGAGAAAGGAAAGAGATATCTTGATTGAGGGAACCATTAAAGGGCTAGTAAGAAACATGGCACTAGGGAAATTCCCAGGAACCCACAAGGATGACCCCAGTTAAGAGGCTAAGCAATAGTGGAGCATATGCCAAAACTGACCCTCCCCTGTAATCAGATTCATGACTACCTTAATTGTCACCATAGAACCTTTAACCAGCAACTTATGAAAGCAGATGCAGAGATCTACAACAAAGCACTGGGCCAAGCCACCAGAAACCAGTCCAAGAGATGGAGGAGAGATTATATGAGCAAGGGTGTCAACACTGTAATGGTGATACTCACAGAAACAGCTGACCTGAGCTAGTGAGAGCTCACTGACACTGGACTGATATCGGGGGAACCTGCATAGGCCCAAATTAGGTCCACTGAATGTGGTGGACATTGTAATACTTGGGCGGTCTGTGGGACCACTGGAGGTGGGAGCAGGATTTATCCTAGGGCTTGAACTGGCATGTCTTTAGAGGGATACCTTGCTCAGCATACATATAGCAGGTAGGGCCTTGGTCTTGCCAGTAAGTAAAGTGTCAGATTTTTTGAAAGCCTTACCTTGTCTGAGGAGGAAAAGAAGAGGTAGTGTAAATGGGGAAACCTATGTAAAATGAGAGAAGATTGTATCAAAAATTCTTTAATAAACAAAAGAATAAGATACTATGAAAGAAGTGTGTTTTTACAAGATAGGTCAGAGTTCACTACTTTGGTGGACTTTATGAGGAGAATCCATTTCCCCATAAAGACATGAGCTGAAAATTAAAAAGCCACTTGGAATAAAATTTGATTTATTGCTTAATTCAAAATTCCTGCTTTGTCTTTGCTCTCCTTTTCTACCCATTGCCTTCCTTTTCTACCCCTCCATGCTACTTTCAAGAAGTGAACAGTTAACACTAAGATGACTGTGTCAAGAAATTAGAAGCGACAATCTCTACAAGACATTTATAGGAGATTTTAAAGCGATGCACCAACATATAACTTAGTATATGAAAAATAAAGTTGGCAAAGGAAAGCCATACAGGGAGGAAGATTCAGACTAAGTAGCATCCTAAAATGAATGTAACTTCCTTTATTCCTCAACAAATAGAATGCAAAATTGAGTGTACAAAAGTATGTGACCTTTTCTGTGATATCTGTGTGAAGGTTGAGCCATCCAAACAGGACAAGTGACATGTGGGTGGGTATGTGTTTAAAAGTGTAGAATGTTTTGTGAATGACACACATCTATGGAAGTATCTAGACATAGTTAGAGTATACCACACTCACTGCCGGGAAGCTATGAACGTAACACACCAGGATCCATCTTTGGCTTGTTGTGCATGTTTCTGTATTCTTTTTTTCACTGTGGTTTTCAAATTGTATTTGGACAACATTGAACCTTCCTCATAAGAATTATCACATTCACTTACTTCATTACCCTCATTAAGACAATATCAAGGAGACAAAGGTGAGTTTTAGAAATAATATAAGCTGTGAAACAATCCTTTCAGTAACTGTAGAAAACTCTTATCAGGAATAAATTTGCAATGACCACTCTAATCACAGAGTTTGAGTTTTATTCTAAGCAAAGAGCATCATAAACTAAGGGTTTAATATTAATATTGTAATGGTGATATTAAAAAGCTATATTTTATTAAGTGACATTTCTAAAGGCCTTCTCAGTGATGGAGATTAATTGTGCACTTTGGATATTTTGATATAAGTAAATTAAGGGTGATTGATATAACTGCTGTACAAAATAACCATAATAAAAATATAGTGATTTCTTTTCTTTATGTTAATGAATATTTTTTAAATATTTTTGCAATAGCTAATTTATGGTTAAAAGTGCAGACATTCCTCAATTAGGTGAGATGTTAAGTCTCACATTTTGGACCCGAGGACGGTGCAGGTTCATGATGTTAAAACTTTATGAATCAGCAGGAAGAGTGAAGAGTGGCCCATCTCTTACAGTGAGAAGTAGTAATATTCACCAAGAGGATTAATCTGCTGATGCTAAAATATCATATGTTCTTTGATTTCTAAATGAAGAATGTAATTTCAAATTACCAAGGACACTCTTTGAAGTATGAGATCTGAGGGCTGCTGAGAAGCCAAGGACAATGGCACTGAGTTTTAACCCTACTGCATGTACTGGCTTTGTGGGAGCCTAGCTGGTTTGGATGTTCACCTTTCTAGACCTGGATGGAGGGGGGAGGAACTTGGACTGCTCACAGGGCAGGGACCCTGAATGCTCTTTGGACTGGAGAGGGAGGCGGAGGGGAGTGGGGCGTGGGGAGTGGGGGAAGTGGGAGGGAAAAGGGAGGCGGGGAGGAGGCAGAAATTTTTAGTTAAAAAATTAATAAAAAAAAGAAAATAAAAAAGAAAATAGGAAATATATTATTTTGTAATTATATATGACATTTCCACAATAATAATTTTTACAATTAATTTTAATAGTTTTTTAATAGTGATTGAATCCCAATACCTTACCTTCAAATCACTTTCACAATTTTTGCAATGCTTTTGCCATAATTAAAGGAGACAACTCATTTAAATAATTGTGCTCACTTCGTCAGCCTGGTGAAATCAATATAGTCCAGGCTGACTAGATTTTATGTTCAATGATGCATAGTCTTGTATTAAAGTAATAAGTTTCATAATTGATAAGAATTCTTTTGTTATAAAGAAATCCCAAAGTATATGAACCCAATTTTTAATGCCCTGTCCTTAACTGAATATTCTTATTTTTTTAGATTATGTAAATGTTACAAGTAGCTTATTTATTTCTAGGATGCTGGTGGAAGATAAGAGACTTCTGAAATAGACATAAGGAATTCCATTGTTTGCAAGGCCCATTCCTAGAATATCAATGCGTTCTTTAGAACACAATGGGCAAGGCTGAAAGGACTATATGGTACTCATATACAGCCAGGATTCATGAATCAGAGAAAGGTCTTGCTCTTGGAGGTATAAATATTTTATAGCAGCCTTAGAGAAATTTTTAGAACAGTAGTATTTGTTGGTTATACTGTAGTACTTGGGCTATTTATTCTTAGCTTCTTGGTCACCCAAGCAGTGTCTGATAGAAGTTCCATCTCATGGAGTGGGTCATAAGTCAGATCAGACACTGGTTGGTTACTCCCACAATCTTGATATCAACTTTGCCCTACCATATCAAACCCATATCAGCCCAATGGCTTGTTGTTGCCTAGGTGTTTATGTTTCTCCTTTGCTAGTGTATGAAAAGCCTTCCTAGATGAAATATACTAGAACTTATTAGTGAAGGCTCTTATGTAGTCTACCAGTCTTCTCATGGTTTAATGAGTTCTTCAGAAATAGGTCTTTGTTCTCAGTTTGTGGAAAGCAACCTATAGTCTTGGCAACAGACTGGTTTGTTTTAGAGATTGCCTTTAGCCAGCAACCCAGTTAGAATTAGGTGTAACCCAATCCCAATACTCAAGTTTCATTTGCTAGCAAGAGATGGTCAGTTGGTGTACTGTATGGTCCCATTATCTGTCAATTTCCTTTAGATTGCCTTCATGTGTTTGTGTATGTATATATATACATATATATACAGTTTCTACTGCATTTGGCTTCTATATTACTCCTCAAAACCCTTAATTTGGCTATTTCTCCCCTGATTCCTTCTCTGTCCCCATCTTTTCTCCCTCTCTCCATTTGATCTTCCATTACAGCCTCTGCCTGCTATATCTATTCTATTTCCCTTTTCTAGGAAGATTTATCTGCCCCACCCTCAATCAATTATTCTATACCAAACACCTATGGTTCTCTGGATTGTACCTTGATTATAATTGATTTAACATGGATTTACATATAAGTAGATGTATACCTTATTTCTCTTTCTGGGTCTGGGTTACCTAACTCAGGATGACTCCCTTCTTCTAGTTATATTCATTTACTTGTGAATTTCATCATTTCATTTTTCAAATGCTGAGTAATACTGCATTGTGTAATGCACCACATTTTCTTTAGGGACATCTAAGTGGTTTTCAATTTCTGGATATTATGAATAGAGCAGGAATGAATGTGGTTGAGCAAGTGTCTCTGTGATAGGAGGAAATATCATTTTGGTATATGCCCAATAATAGTGTCTGATTCTTGAGTAGATAGAGTCACATCTTCCAGAGGAACCACCACACACTTATTTAAAGTTTGGTTATACACGTTCGCACAGTCAGGAGCATGAATGAAAGCTCCTCTTGATCCATATCATCACCAACATGGGTGTTTTATTTTCTTGACCATTCTTATGGGTGAAAGCAAAAATTTCAAAGTAATTTTGATTTTATTTGTTCCTAAGCTATTTGTCTTTCCTCTAATAAGAAATCTCTGTTCATGCATTTACACCATTTTTAAGTGGGTTATTTGTTTTCTTGATATCTAGGGTTTTTATCTTTTTATGTATTTTATGTTTGTATTTTATAGAATGTGTAACTGGCAAAAGTATTTTCCCATAGTTAGCCCGCTCCACTGTCCAAATGATGGTGTCCTTTGCCATGCAGAAACTTTTCAGATTCCTGAGGTTCTATTTATTGTTGACTTTAGTAACTGTGGTAATGGTTTTCTGTCCAGGAAATTTTTTCCTATGCCAATAAATTCAATGATAATCTGTGCTTTCTCTTCTGTCAGGTTCAATGTATCTCATTTTATGTGGAAACCTTTGATTCATTAGGAGTTGAGTTTTGTGCAAGGTGACATCTGTGGATCTATTTAGATTTTTCTAAACCAGTATTATTTGTTTTTTGAAGATGCTTGTTTTTCTCCAGTTTGTGCTTTGGGCTTTTTTTTATAAAAAAAATCATTTGTGATTTGGTGTGTGGAATTTTTTCTGGGTTTTCAATTCAATTCTAAGTATCAATGTATCTATTTTGTGACAATTTCTATGATATGAATGAGATTAAAAAATCATTCTTGGTTGTCAATCATCTTCATTTCACCAAATATTTATTATTATCTCCTTTTACCGTAAAATATAGAATTTTTAAGTAGAATAACAATAACAAACCATTAGTCTTGAAAATAAGTATGTTTGTAAGCAGAATAAGTAAATTCTGTTATTGATAAATAATAACATTTTATCCTTAGTTTTGCATAGTAAATAAACTATCTTTATCTTTCAAGGGCATTATTAGTACAAATCAGTACATACTCAAAGTTGAGATAACATTTTTTAGTGAAAATCTGAATTTGTAGACCAAAAACTGCAGGTTAAATCCTGCCCTTACAAGTTTTGTATTAAATTGTCATAATTTATTTTATTTTACTCTCTGAAAACTTAGTTTTTAATCATATATATCTCATACTTGTTTGAAAGATAATTTATTGACGAATTTTACTATGTAATACATATTCAGAAAGTAGGTATAAATATGTTATGTGTTTTTATTTGGGCTTTGGAGAAGTACATTATACATTGCAAAGAATATTAACATTGTTCTCTAAAGCAATTATCTACCAAGAGGGATATGGAAGCACTCACTCCACCCTTCCCTTTGTCCCTAAAAAAAAGAAAATATGTTGTAGAAGTGTATTATCACAATTGCTATCTAATAAAGAATACGTTAATTTTCATAATCTTAAAATAATGGAAAATAGAATCATCAGTAGTAAAGGGCTTGATAAGACATACCCTAAAAGAACAAAGACTGTACCTCCAGACAGGTCTACAGAGCTCAAGTTACTCTCCTCTCATATGTCTTTTCCCCAAAGTATTCAGACTCATCACAGGACATCACTTAATGCAAACTGTGATATCAGCTATCTGCTCTCTGTCCTAACATTTTCTCCCCAATCCTCTTCAGAGAATTTATTACTAAAGAGAAAATGGTTCAAAAATGTACAAACATTTGAATTTTCAATTAAACTTTATTTATAATTCTGCATTGCAATAGAAGGGGATTAGAAAAGGCCTGTATTTTAATGTACTGCTATATTTGCGTTAATTGGTGATTTTAAAATTAAATTAGTAACTGGAAGACAAAGAAAGAGTCAAGAGGACTTACATAAATTGGCAAAATTATTGGCTCTTTCAGCTCTTTGTTTGTTTGTTATTTAATCTGACAAAAAATGTTCAGATCTAAAGGACCAAAATACTTGTAATTTTGACTCGTTGTTTGCTTAATGAATGTGTTAAAATACTTCTTCATTTACCGAGTAAAAAGTCCTTGATTTACTTATTCAGAATGAAATGAAACACAAATAGAATAATAAACACTGTAAATATAGAAATATGATATTAGTATTTGTTGAAAATATAATCTAAAGTAGTGGAACAATCTCAAAAGTAATAAAACATTAAACCATACTTCATAAATTGGGTTTCTAGACCAATCTTCATTTAAAGAAGTACAGGAAAAATGTTAATCAATTCTATCATGAATTTGAGGGAAAAACCAGTCACAATATAAGAAAAAAATCTTCAGGCATTAAAAAAGAAAATGAAGGGCCTCTACATGTTCCCCACTATCTTTGATAAAGCAACACGATTGAACCAAGCAAGAAAATATATGAAAATGAGGAAATTATAGAGTTCAACCTTCCTTAACATGGATTCAAATTTTATATTTGTTTTCAATTTTGTATTTATTCCTTGAAGCTTTCACTCATATAAGCAATGTGTTTGGATGACACCTGTTTTTCAGCCTTCTAACAACTCCTACAGTATCCCTTTTTAGTGACCTCACCAAACATCACATCCTTTACAAAATGATAACCCAAATGTGCATGGATGTAAAGCAACCCACTGCAGCATCACCAGTCTCTTCAGGAAACACACTCAAGGGAAATTGACTTCCCCACTCCAGCAGACAACATCTGCCAGTAGTTCCTTAGCAGAGGAGAAGGTGTTTTTGTGGCCTTCCCTTATCCAGGCCAGTTGTGACTGCCCACAGTTGTCACGTAAGCACAGCTGCCAGGCATGCATGAGCTTGACCACCCTGATGTATCCAGGGAAAATTGTTTCACAGAAGTCCTCATGATTTCTGGCTCTTGCAGTTTTGCTTCTTCCTTTTCTATGGTTTTCCTGAGCTCTGGGGTCAGGAGGTAAAATAAGGATGTGCCCTTTGCGAGTGAACACGACACAAACATTTCTTCCATGAACTTTGAACTATTGTGAGCCTTTGTATTAACCTCTGCTCAATATAAAAAGGAATTTCTCTGATGGGGATGAATGTTTGTCTAATTAATAGCAGCACTCTCCTGAAGTTTGGGCAGTCATTTATATGCAAAGTACTCGAAGGCAGTGACATTTTTCTTTATCATGTCAGTGAAGAATAACCTTGAATTATTGATTAAGGTTGCATTGAAACTGTAGATAGTCTTCGGTATGCTGGACGAAACATTTTCACAATATTGATTCTTCCAAATATGAGAATATGTGTTCTTTTCATCTTTTAGTATCTCCCTGGATTTCTTTCTTTAGTATCTTTAAGTTTTCGATGTAGAGGTCATTCATTTCCTGCCATGGCTTACCTCAAGGAACTGTGAATTATGATATGAAAGTCAAATAAATCCCTTTCTGAGGCACCCTTTTGGTCATGGTGCCTCACCACAGTGACGATAACCCTAACTTAGACACTGCACAGTGCACATCAGTTCATCCCTCAATAGCTGAGTGACAGTTCAGTGTAGAAGAAATTTTGTGGGCTGAATCTCCCATCAGAGTTTTGATTTCTTGTCCTACTGTTTATAGCTCTCAATATTACTTATGAAGAACATGCTAGCAATATCAATGTGTCTTTATAAATAATCTTGATTTTTATTTACGTTAAGAAAGGTTAGAATGCATTCGGTCTCAAAATCAAAACATAGTTTTAAAAATTTAATGAGGTATTTGTAATGAAAATTATTGTTAGAGTTGGAAAGCAGGTCAATCTTAGTGCTTCATCTTAAAAATTACTTTTCTTTTAATCTTGCCGATCTTTGTCCTTCATTAGCCCTACTGCAGTTAGCTAAAGAAATTTTGATAGCTGTGTTACCAAAGAAGTTCATAGTGGCTGCTCTAGTTTCTCTCAGACAAACAGTTCAATTAGAATCTTTTATTTGTGTTGGTTTGACAGTAAAGGAAGGTTGTATATGATTATCACTAGACTAATAGAAAATATAAAATGTATAAGATGTTCACTATGGAAATTTGCTCATTTCTAAAACGATCAAACAAAACAAAATTATACAAATTGGTAGATTAAGTTATGTGATGAATCAGAGTGATAAAAATCGGGGACTGGAGAGATGCGTCAGATGCTGTTCCAGAGGTCCTGAGTTCAATTCCCAGCAACCACATGTTGGCTCACAACTATCTATAATGAGATTTGGTAAACTCTTCTGGCCTGCAAGGATACATGTAGTCAGAATACTGTATACATAATAAATAAACCTCTAAAAAAGAATGATAAGAATCATGTCCATCCCATATTCAGAGCCTGATTTTTAATGTTTGTGTGTATGCAAATAAACAGTTATGGAGTGGGTATATACTGTGAAACTACATAGGAGACTATGAGGTGGGAACAAGGGGTGTTTGAGTGAAAGGAGGGCAAAAGGACCCAAGGGACTAAATAAAATTAGAAGGTGCAAGTGACAAAAAGAGATGAAGGGATACACAAGGGAAGAGGAACCAGGAAATGTTTGAAGAATGGCATAGTATCATTTAATACTTACACACTTATGAAGTTATTCCCTAAACAGAAAGAGTTGTTCAGTGGCTGTATTTACGTTTATTAAGTTTATTAAGCATGAAGGAGGAGGGCCCAAACTGATTGGAAGTTTTGCTATTAACTACTTTTCCATGTTTAGTTTCTTAAACCTTTACATGTATGTGCACACTACACACATTCACATGCACCCTCCCACAAGTCTCCAAGGCATGATAAAGGAATGATTCTGCCAATCTTACATACTCACCTCCATAGTTGTCTTTGGCTTAACCACCTGCCCACTGCTTGGCCAATAAGTTAGCACCGAGGTTGCTTCCGTGCTGCCCTCAATATGCTAAAAGATCGCTTTCATTTGTTATTACTTATGACTTTTTTTAAATATAATTTTTTATTGAAAACAAAATTTTCCGCCTCCTCCCCGCCTCCCCTTTCCCTCCCCCTTTCCCTCTCTTCTCCCCCTCCCCTCCCCCCCCCCCCCC
>NW_026068015.1:3285148-3354154 GCF_014885135.2 Alexandromys fortis
ACACTATCCTGAGTGAGGTAACCCAGACCCAAAAAGATGAACATGGGATGTACTCACTCATAATTGGTTTCTAGAGATAAATAAAGGTCAGTGAGTCTATAATTTGATCTCCTAAAGAAGCTAAATAAGAAGGTGATCCCAAAGAAAAACATATAGCTATCCTCCTGATTATGGGAAGTAGACAAGATTACTTATGACTTTTAAAAATGCCTTTACTCTAATACTATATATTTAACAGAAAAAATATACTTAGCATTAATTTGCCTTCAATTAAAACTTTTCTTAAGGTATTTTAAAATTCTTAATAATTTTGGATGATCAGGAATTTGTAGAAATATGGCAGGCTATGTAATTTATTCTCATTATAATGTGTACCTCTTCCATAAGGATATTTGAAAAATGTCCCTGTGTATGATAAACTTAACTATTTTTTCTGTTTTTTAACCTATTGTTGTTACTTATTCTTTTTACCACATTGTCCTGTGATTTGACATTATATTTTCAGGCAGAGCATGTTATTTAATTTTTTTTTCTCTTTTCCTAGTTGCCTCATACTTTTCAAAGAGAATTCCTCAAAAGAGGAATTACGGCAACAGCTGAATCATTGTTTTAATTCTATGCTGTTAAAAAGATAAACATGGATTCGTGTGTCCTTGTTTGCAACCTCTACATTGTGATACTCAGCAACACTCTATGTATGAATCCAATTTGATATATAACACAAAAGTTGGCATCTTCAGTGAAAGGACTGTACAGAGGTCCTACAAAAAGTGTACAAACATCCCATAAATTCTTCTTTATATTTTTTTTGTGATGTTTTGAGCTATTCTTTTGTGGGTAAATTTTAGGCAGCATCCACCAGAATCATATGAAAAACTTGATAAAACCCAGTCTCTCATACTTGTCAGCATCGAGCCCAGTAATTCACGCTGCTATTGAGCCAATTGGTGATTTCACACTGGGGGTTGGATATTATGAATCACCATGTCATTGACAGCCTTGTAACTCAAAAATTTCAACAATGACAATGTGTAGAACGCCCAAAGTCCAAACAAAATCCGTAATTTTTAAGGCTCTACCATATGTTATATTTTTAATACATTTTGATTTGGTGTTTAAAACCCAAGGGATGTTCAGAAGCAGAAATAAAAGGAAACTAAATTTATGTATCTAATGACTTCATAATTATTCCGTACTGAGGTAAAATTAATCAGTACACACACAAACAATAACCTCTGCATCATTGTTGCAAATTTCAATACCACAGGAGTCATGGGTGTGAAGATTTGTCTTTATGTGAGCATTTGTGTTTCCTGTTGTGACCCCAGCATTGATGAGCATCTACATACTAATATGAAATGGATATTAAAGATACTGTCCTTTCATATAGAGTAATTTTTTCTTTAACCATCATATAGCAGGTACCAGTGGTAGGGATGAAATCTGAATTGTTAGTTTTCAGGACTATAGGGCAATAGCACTAGGTCTTGTATAGGATACTGATGTGCAACTGTGAAAACATTGTCAGGATCATGAGAAGGCTGGTGTGCACCTTAGAGCAGTAAATAAGCTTGTGCAATTGTATGTTGCACACTCGGTTAAGTTTATCACCTCAGACTAATGATAAAAGGAGTTATATTTTGTTTTCAGCATTAATTTATCAGCATTTCCCACAGCAGCAAGCATAATTCAGAAACATTATTTTTAAATCCAAACAATATTTAATTATGTGAATATAGCACAAAATAGGCATGGCCCTCTCGTGTTGACGCTTTTCTAAACAACATTTTCTTAAGATGGAAGTGCTGCGTTATAGTACATGAATCTCTTCACTGCTTGCTGCGGTAATCGCATACATATTGAAAGTAGATCATTTTAAAAGTCTGGCGTTTTACTGATATTATTACCAATTTGGATATTAGAATGAAAATGTATCTGTTTATTTTTGATACAAATGTATGCACTATTGGCTGCAGCACAAAATTTTAAATGCTTTTTGGTTAATCGTTTATTACTGCATTCCAAATACAGATTGGGTTTAAGTAGTTATATTTTAGTATTAGACACAGAATTACTAAGACGAATTGTTTTAGATTATTTTTCTGTCTTATGTACATAAGTACACAGTGGCCATATATGTGATTAATATATTTGTTTCCATTTTCTCAAGTAATATTTTATGTATTTTTCTTCTCATTTTTTCTTTCCGGTCTCATTCTCTGTTTTGTGCTCTTAAGTTGATGTTCACTTAAGCTCACTCATTAAATTCATAATTAGTGCATGGATAGCTTTATGGTTAGAGAAGCATAGTTTGTTTGTGATTGAGAGATCAAGAAGGGTACACTGATTGTACAGAGCTATAAATAGTCAGTTATCCAGATACACATGACATCATTGTGAAAGTGACTTAGTTTTCAATATGAGAATGTATTGTATTATATTTTTCAGCAAATAAACATATGTATCACTCAGTTGATTTTATATATGACATGTGTTTATTTGTGTTCAGTATTAATGCACTATTCCTTTCAGTAAAATGGTAATATTGTTCCTATCAGACATCATTTCTATATAATTATAGAGTTGTTTGAGGGAGAAAAAATGAGAGGTAGGGGAGAAAGAACTCTTTGAGCAAGACAAATTAAATATCACTTGCATTTGTACATATTGGATGTCTATGTAAATGTTGAAGACAAAATTAAAAGAGGCCATAATATTTTAGAAAAATGATTTCTGAATGGAAAGCTAAAATAGCTTTTACTATTTCAGAGGTGATAGAATTTTATTTCCGGATCCTCTCTCTTCCCACAAAGCTGGCAGAGTTCGGGTAGGGAGCTAAATGTGACTGGACTGTGATAAGAAATGGGGGAAAATAGAAAAAGTAATTGCTTTAGCAATGATCGAGTTTGGAATTGATGGATTCTTTCGGTGGAATTCGGTAACCTTTCTGCAGCTGGCACATTCTTTTGAGCTTCTCTGAGGTCAAATATCTTCATGTATGGAGGGGAAAATAGTTCAGACACCCGCTACCCTCCAAAATATTAAAACTGAACTCCAGTCAATCCAGTCCTGCACCCAGCATGTTTCTCTCTATGTCCTTGAGTAGGAGGCAAGGAGGAACTTTCTCCTAAAGCCTTTTCTATCAGATAGTCTTCAGCGTCTAATGAGATCAGTCAGCTTCCGAGAAACAGCCTGATAGCAACCATCATTCACCTAACCTGCCACTCTTTAGCTCTTTTGCAGCAGGGATCGTAATGTATGTTTAAGGGGGAAAGTACCAATTTTTATGTGACAATTCGAGCAAAGTAGCAAAAGAAACCAATAAAGATGTAGCCCGAATCACTTTTGTATAAATCCTGTTTCGCTTGTCTGGACCACCACACATGCGTGGTGGAGCAATCATTTACTTGACAGCCTTATTCTGTATTGCACTAACACTAAATTTGCTGGAAAGGAAAAAAGTATTTTGCCCTCAGGCACTTACACACCAGGTGGTCTAATTTTTGCCTGTCGGCTCACAATAGGTGTTTGGTGATTTCCTCTCTGACCTGAATCGATTCTCTAACTGACAGAGTAAAGTAAATCTTGGACAAAAACAGCAAAGAATGTGTTTTGTCTGGCAAGGTCAATGTAAATCACGAAGGGCTTATGATAAGGTGTTGGGTAGAATCCTAGTGCATTTGATTGGATAGGAATATCGAAACACCAAAATCTACTGTTTCACACACACACACACACACACACACACACACTTTTCAACCCAGTTTTACCATTAGTTTATATTGCTTTGCTCATTTAAATAGTTGTACAACTATCCTCTTATAAAGTTAATGCTTCAGTCAAAAGAAACAGGGTTCTCAAACATAGTTCTAACAGAGTTGCTCAAGAGACTTAGTAATAGAGTCTGATTCTCCTCAAGACATCAGTCTCAAAAGTCTACCCATTCTGACTTCATTTTCATAGATATGCATGTGCATTATTATTCCTGTATCCATGTATGTTTATTACATATACATGTATATGTTTAAATGGTTTTTATTTATACTTCTAACATCTACATTTCAAACCTAGTCTTCAAGGTAAATAAGAATTGCTCATTCTGTTTATTAAGGAATGTGAATGTATTTCATCTGTGGGGTACAGTCTGTTGCTTGGAGAATTACTAACATGTTCACATATGAGGTACTTATCCTAATCAGAATTTATTTATGAATTTATTTCCTTTTTAGCATTTTTTAAATTCAACATCTTGATGATTCCTTTTTAAGACAAAGTCTTGCTATATTTAGGAGGCAGGAGTTTGAATGTAGCAGCTCTGGCTCATGCTTCAGTGATATTACGACAGTGACTACCCAAAGCAACTCTTAGCTTATAGTTTAATTATAACCATTATATTTACCTGAAACTTTATTTGATATATAATTGTGTCTTTAGCTGGAAGTCTGTGGTAAATATTAACATCATTAGCAGTTAAAAAAATTGAGTAACTAAAAAAAGGATCATATAAAATGAAATAAACCTACTCAACTTGCTGTTTCTTGTGGTAAATAAACCTGGCAAAAAGCATATTTTACATTCTATTTTCTTTAGTCATGATGGACAGAGGCAAGTAACACTACTTTATGTTGTTAGTTATTGAACTTAATACAAATTAAACAGAATTACAGCTCAATTCTGTCAGCAGAAACATCACAAGAAACAAATCAGTGGCTTATTCTTAAGCCTGGAGAGGTCAAGAGTCCCAGGCATCTGAAGACATCACAACATATTGTCTATGTAAACCAAATGTAGATAATCAAACTATCTTCTGAGACCTTCCACAAAAATACGTTAAAATTTTATATGACTTGAATAATTTTTAAAAATCAAAATAAATACATTTTGCTCTCAAGCCTGTCATTTTCAACATGTAAATTTTTTCATACATCAAATTCTCTGGGGCTAGAAGAGCAATCATAGTATTTAAAATTATATTTTACAAATTTTCTTCAAAACAGTAGCAATCAGAAATACAAATTATTTAGTTTATCAGATGAAAACATTTTATTTTCTCTTATGTTTATTTACTGATTGAACTTAAATAGAATTTGTCCAGGTAAATATGCTTTCTACTAAGTAATAGTACTGACAGGGGAATTTGACCTCTTGACTAAAATTTTGTTAATTGACTGAATTTAAAGTTCCGTTACTTATGATAAAAGACAAACAAAATCATAGAAATATAAGAAATATAGACCTAATAATCAATGATTCATAATGCAATAAAGTTAATTAAAGTGAAAAAATAATGAGGAAGCCCTTCATGGCTCTTCTAGTGATCAGTGCCTGTCTGGAAAAACATACTCAAAGACTACCATTCTTTCTAAAAATAATTTTTAAATTTTGAATGTATAATTACATCATTTCTCCATTCTCTTTCCTTCCTTAATCTCTCATGCACTTCCTACTCTTTCTCTCAAATCCATGACTTTTCTCTGCTGTTTTATATAAATATTCATATACTTAAATTTGTGTATAAATTATTTATGAAAATTATAAAATATTTTAAAAATACATTATATTAAAATATTAAATATATTTTATATATGTCTGTGTGTGTTTTACTAAGCATTTAAGTTTTACTAAGCACATTAAGCATTTTTTTAGTCGTTTGTTACTCTCTGTCTAGTGTTGGGGCCCCTGATTCTTTTCCTTTTGTGATAGCAGACCCATTCGTGTCAATATTGCCCAAGTATAGTATGTTGATTAGGCTTCATGGGTGTAATTTTTTTCTGCTATTTCTAGAAGACAAAGTATCTCAGTAAATTTCCGGTCGCTATGGCTCTTACGATATTTCTATCACCTCTTTCTGAATGTTGGATTGTGTTTTAGATGTTTTCAGTTGGGACTAGGCTTTGTTTCTATTCATTATTATTTGATGCTCTATTTGGTGAGCTCTGCCTGTTTGTTGCAAAGAGAAGGGTTTTAGTCTTTGTTTTGTTTTTAGTTTTATTTTGTATGAGGAAATACTGATCTGTGGATGAAAGAAAAAACAGTTTTAATTAATTAGCAATTGTTCCAATTTAGTAAAGTAGCAATCGTAGGGTCTCCTGCAAGGTTCATTGCTTCTCTAGTCCCAGGTATTTGGATAGATCTCCACTATTTGCAAGTCATACCATGTGCTCCGAAGTTCCTTGGATGGCAGAGTGAAGGCCCTCTCCTAAAAGTCACCTTTTATTTAGGAAGCATGCTTGAGCATGGACTTCAAGTTATGATATAAGAAAAATGCATGGTATAAAGAAAGAGGTTCCTTAATAGCTGTGACACTATTAGGACAATGTTTTGTAGGAGTTCAGGGGAGAGGTCTTCACTGATGAAAACAAAGCCAGGATTATTGCACAGAGGACAAAGGTTTTCACCTAAGTTTCAGAGAAATAATTTTCATAACCTTCAAAGCTCATAAATTTTACACATTTACCATTCATGCTATAGTGGGCCTTCATGCCATTTGCTATTGAAATCACAGGTATAATTAAAGCTAAAGTTTTACTGTGCTGTCTTCAGGCCTGTTTCATTTCTAAGTATTATCTAATGTAGACATCAATATCACATCTACCTTTGGATATAAATTTAAGGTAAAGTGGCTTTTTGCAGTCCAAATTTCGGGAAAAAATGAGTATAGTTGTACTTATATAGTCTATCTACAGAATATATTAATAATTCATGCACTTTGCCTGCTCAAAGCAACAACCAATAAGTCAGCCAGTGTGCTTAAATTAACAATTTTATTGAAATCTTTCTTAAATAAATGTCCAAAATGTTATTATACCAGCCACTGGAAGAATAGTGAATTAATTAAGGAAAATTATTAAACATGGTTCATAGTTTGCTTGACTTGATTTTAAGTAATAAATACTACCATATCAAATAATTGAAAAATTAGAAAGATATTTAAACTAAAACAAACAAATAAAACATTAAAATACTTTACTGTAAAATGGACGATTTTTTTTCTGAGATTAAAGAAGCAATATATTAAAATTTTTTATATTTGGCTTATGAAAATTTCTGCTTTATTCTGTATTAAACTTTGCTTTATATATGCTCTTAAATCTATTGTTATTTATGAATATTATTTTAGTAACAAGGGAGTGTGGCTCATGCTTCATCTCTATAACACATAATGACCATGATATAGATGTGGATGAAGTGATTTTAGATTTGAACCCGTTGAAAACTTAATCACATTGCAAGGCTCTGAGAAGGAATAAAAGTGCCGTGGTAATCAGTATTGAGGGTGTGGGCATGGATTAAGAAATCTCCGTTGAGGCTCCATAACTAAATCCTGCATATAGAAAACAGGTACACATGCACATCTCCTATAAACCTTGTGGGATGAATGTTTAATTTTGAATGTGAACCTTGTGAGTTTCTCTTTTGTAGCTGTGTGACAAAATGAACTTACTTTCTTTTTAAGTTACCTAGACTTACATATTCTATTAGTGTAACAGATATTGAACATAAAATATTAATGGATTAAACACACCAATGATATTATGAAATATTTCCATACTTTATTTTCAGAACATTTTGTTTTGTTTTTGCTTCTTTTAAAAACATTTTTATTGATTTTACTGAGCTAAACATTTATCTCTGCTCCCTTCCCTTCCTCTCCCCTCCACTTCTAACCTCTCCCATGGTCCCCATGCTCCCAATTTACTCAGAATATCTTGTCTTTTTGTACTTTCTACTGTAGATTATATCATGTATGTCTCTCTTAGGGTCCTCATTTTTGTCTAGGTTCTCTGGGATTGTAAATTGTAGGCTGATTTTCTTCACTTTATATATAAAAGCCACTTATGAGTGAGTACATATGACATTTGTCTTTCTGGGTCTGAGTTACTTCACTCAATAAGATGTTTTCTAGATCCATTTATTTGCCTGAAAATTTCAAGGTGTCTGTTGACAGAGATTTCTGTTCCACCCTGTCCTTCAGTTGTTCAGTCCCATAGAGATCACACAGAGGCCTACATTAATGATAAACTTATTGGCCTAGTATCTCAGGATTTTTATTAACTCTTATAACTTATATTAGCCCATAATTCTTGTCTCTGTTAGCCACATGGCTTGGTACCTTTTTTGGCAAGGCAGTCACATCTTGGTGTCCTCTGATTCTGGCTTCCTATCTGTCTAGGTGACAATTGCAGACTGAAGCTTCTCTCTTCCCAGAATTATCCTGTTTTCATTTACCCGCCTCTACTTCCTGCCTGTACTCCCCACTATACTTACTGCCTGGCAACTGGCCAATCAGCATTTTATTAAAATATAATTGACAGGGTACAGACCATAGTCCCACAGCAGATGCTATTATTTTTTTTTCTGCTGTGTAGTACTCCATTGTGTAAATGTACCACATTTTCTTATGGATTCTTCATGTGAGGGGCATTTAGGTTATTTTCAGGTTCTGGCTATGACAAACAATGCTGCTATGAACATAGTCTATGAGCACATGTTCTTGTGGCATGATTGATCATCCTTTGGTTATATAAGCAAAAGTGGTATTTCTGGGTCTTAATCAAGATTATTTTCTAATTTTCAGAGAAATCGCCATACTGATATTCAAAGGGGCTATACCAGTTTGCACTCCCATCAGAAATGCAGGAGTGTTCCCTTTACCCCACATTCTCATGAGCATAATTTGTCATCAGTGATTTTGATCTTGGCCATTCTTACAGGTGTAAGATAGAATCTCAGAGTTGTTTTAATTTGCAATGCTCTGATAGCTAAGGATGTTGAACATTTCCATAAGTGTCTTTCAGCCATTTCACATTCTTCTGTTGAAAGTTCTCTGTTTAGTTCTGTACCCCATTTTTTTTATTGGATTGTGAGTTCTTGAGGCTTTTTTTTTTTTTTTGAAAATTGGAGATCAGACCTCTATCTGACGTGGGGTTGGTGAAGATCTTTTTCTTTTCTGTAAGCTGCCATTTTTTCTGTTGACCATGTCCTTTGCTATAAAGAAGTTTGATAGTTTCAGAAGGTTATTAATTGTTTCTCTCAATGTCTATGCTACTGGGGTTATATTTTGGAAGTGCTCTCCTGTGCCAATGTGTTCAAGTGTACTTACCACTTTCTCTTATATACAAGTCTTTAAAAAATGAAATAACACAAAATAACCTAGAATTTTAGGAATAACAGTGCACAAATCGTTTTTTTTTTTTTTGATGAAATGCTGTCATATTTCAGCTGAATCTGGCCAGATGAAATCATTTCTATATGTCTTGATAATGCTCAATTAAGTAGAAAACATTTGAAAAGGAGTTTAGGTTTATCTTGAGAAAGAATGCCCAAAGGTATGGAGATGGGCTGGCTATTTCCATCACACTTGGAACTTAGATATGGGTCAATCAACAAATCATAATCTGTTCAGAGAAAGAATTTCACAATGAACTGTTCTGAGGGTTGTTGTTCTTCAATCTCTAGGTAACCAAGGTAAAACTTAAGAATATATGCTTCTTTTAAATAAAGGAGTTTTATTACATACTAAGTAATTCAAATATAACACTTCTGTTAATCTAATAAAGAACAGCTCTTATTTTTGATGGGTGGTAAAATGATGTAACGCCCAAAACTGTTCATCTATTTTGCTCTTTAGTTTAGCTGAGCCCCGTTTTCCTTGTTTACTATATGAATGATCATATCACACATTCAGAATATAATAATGTAGTAATGGGAGTGGCGGGGCTTTGTCCCCAGGACCCGGGCCGCCTGCTAGCTCATGCCCAAAATAACAACACACAAATTGTATTCTTTTAAACACTACTTGCCCATTATATCCAGCCTCTTCTCTGCTAACTCTCGCACCTGGACTAGCCCATTTCTAATAATGTGTGTAAGCACCCCAAGGTGCGCTTACCAGGAAGATTCTAGCCGATGTCCATCCTGTGTCAGAGCTGCCTGGGAGAGTGGAGCCTGGCATCTCTGCTCCAGAGAGCAGAGCTGTTGAGTATCTCCGGGAGCAGAGCAAAGTCTGAGCTCATTTCCTCTTCCTCCCAGCATCCTATTCTGTTTACTCCTCCCACCTATGTTTTAATATCAGGGCAAGCAGTTTCTTTATTTAATTAACCAATGACCTTCCTCCATCATAATAATATAATGAGGACAAAAATGGTAAAAATTATGTAGTGATAAAATATTTTTACTGAGACATACTGTCTCAGAAATAATACTGTATACACACACACACACACACACCCATACTCAGTCTGCTTCTTTCTCAGAAAAAAAGCATTCCTCTGGAATGAGAGGAACACAAACACTTTCCTTTTTATTCCATATGTTCCTAAAAACTGTCATTCTTGTATAGGTGAAGCAATAAGGTAATATATCGTATTTAAAGTGTGTTGACTTTTAAGGCATTTGTGATAACAAAAATGTACAAACATTGAACTGATTGATTTAAATGCAATAATTCATTTGCATCACTAAAGAAAATTGATGTGGGATTTCCCACTTTATGCTGTGATTGCCATTAATTAATAAAGAAACTGCCTTGACATGTTGATAGAATAGAACTTAGGTAGGCAGAGAAAACTAAATGGCATGCTGGGAAAAAGAAGTTAGGGAGAAGCTATGTAACTCAACCAGAGACAGATGCCGGAAGTTTATCCGGCAAGCCACAGATGAATGGAAATTGGTTAAATTAATATTTAAGAGTTAGTAAATAAGAAGCTTGAGCTAATGAGCCAAGAAGTGATTTTTAATATAGTTTTGGTATGATTATTTCAGAGCTGAGCTGCTTCCTTCGACAGAAAAGCCAAAGTCAGAGCTATTAGATAAATGAATATTAGCAATTCTCATTCAATTATATTAATTCACAAAAGGAAAAATCTGGTTTATATCTACCAGTTAAGTTTATTTTGACTAAACCAAGAATAGGAAGATTAAGAGCATTAGTACCTAAATGCAAAGAATTATGATTTTACTAGTTTCTTTATACTAACTTTAAATCAATACTGACAAGTAATTATTTACAATAGTAAAGGTTTTAAGGACTGAATCTTAATATATGTTCAAAAAGTTCACTTTTACTACATATTTAATGATTAATTCACAATATGTATACAAGCTAGCATACTTTGAAAAATAGAATATTTCTGTAATGTGAAATAATTTAATTAATCCACTTTTCCTTTTAAAATGTATTTGAGAATTTGGTGCTTTTACCTCAATATACCTGGACAGACTGTTATAATTTTGTTTGAAAATGTGGTTGAAAAGAAAGTTTATTCAACTTATTATCAAATGTTGGCTACAACATCACTGTTACTAATGAAATGGATCATTACTCTCCAACATAAACAATTGTGTCAACCATACATCCATATATCATGGGATAGAAGACATAAAATACCATTACTTGAAATGAAATGGCAGTTACTCAGTGTTTTTATTTGAATTTATATTATTGGGTAATTTCTACGACCTTAGTTACAGAGTAAATGTGTATGGTAATCGAACTGGACTATTAGAAATGCCCTGTTTGTGTTGTCGATCATAGCACAGCAGAGGCTCACAATGACTCAGTTCTCTGATGTTTACACCCAGACTACAAATGACTGTTAAAATACAGAGTAATGTCAAGAGAACAGAAAGGTAATATCTGATGATGGATTACAGAGTGTTCTGAATATTGAAAATCCTCTCCTGAGTTGTGTGAATCTACTTTCAAATTCAGGTGAAGTATATATCTATATATGAATTTAGACATAAGCATCCTATATTTTCTTCCCTAAGTGTCATGTCATTTGGATGGAACAGAAGTAATGAGAAAATGCAAGGTGCTTAGAGCCTGTGTGATTTCAGGCTCTAAGACATTTGTGAAGTGTAATTTAAAATGACATAGCTTTGTTTTTCTGTTTGAACTTCATATTGGTATTCTATCTCAAGCTATAGACAGAATTTAACAGTTTATTAAATTATGAAATTTTACACAAGTTAAGTAAAAAATTCTCTTTTCATCTTTATGGTTGGATTTTTTTTCCCCTCCTGTAGAAAGTTGACATTGAAAACTACCTCCTTGGTCATAATAAATTCAGGGTCAAATAAAGAAACAATAAAGATGACAAATATTTAAATATGACAAATGTGTTCATGTAAGGCACAGACATGAAGAAAACAGGGGTGCAGCATTAAATAACATAAGATACGGCATTTCTGACTAAAGGAATATATATCAAAGACTCAAATTCTGTTAAAGTTTACATAATGCATGTATCATGCATTTCTGTGCATCTACCAGTTCATGGACAATTAGTTTCTGAGATAAAAATAAAAACTTGATAACATCTAAGGCTTATGCTTTATATTTCACATGATATTTTATAGGACATACAGTCCACTTGCTTAATTCATATATATTTTCATCATCAGTTTGATTTCTCTTCTGAGAAATCAATAAGAATGCAATAAGAATGAAAATAAGTTTGGTGTTCTATTCACATTTTCTAGCTCTCCTATGCTTAAAGATCATAAGACTGTTTAACATTACCAAAGCCAAAGACAATTACAACAGTGAAAAAATATGTCATTAGGTATTATGTCTGCATTTCTCCATATATCAGCAGAGAAAATTGAGTTGATGTTTATTCCTGAGTATTCCAGAATATGAGCTTCAGCATAGCTGAGTGATTTCATGGGTTTACTGGCTAGTTGGCCTGAGTATTTTAGCACAGACTTACTAGTAGTTACTTTTTAGAGTTTCATGTTCTGCTTTAAGGAAATTATAAATGGCTACTAAACTGGAAACCCATACTGTGATAATTATTTTACAACTAAAATGTTGAGACTCCTATCTTATATCAACTATGACCGACAAACTTCAGATTGATAAATATAGTTAAGAAGAAAACTCACTTTTTCTAATTTCTGTACAATTCCTACAATAATTAATATATATTTCTAGCATTGTATTAAAATCAGTCTCTGAAATAGCTGTGACATACCGCAATGGTTTAACAAAACGTGCATGTAAACATGTAGGAGAGAAATTATGTGTTGAATGTGCACCATGAGTGACAGGCGATGATGCAGTTCTTTCTGCACAGAGGGATGAGAGTTTTGCCTTAAAAAATGGTGCAAGGTATGAGAATCAAGATGCACAAAAGAAGCAAACCATGGATGGAATTGGGAGAGGAGCCAGTCATTCTACAGGCATAGAAAAGCAAGTATTCATGATCAAAAGAAAAGCTGATTTCCTGGAACAGAAAAAAAAAAAAAAACCTGAAATTCTATGGCATGAATAAAAATAGATGAAAATGTAAATGTAGCAGAGAGACTGTGCAAATGTTTTTTGACATGGGCCCATGGGAAGTCTACGTAAGGAAGAAAAGAACATCCAGTTCCAACTCATAGGTTCTTTGCAATTAGACAAAGAGCACACAAAGGACCAAACTAAGGATGACTGGTCAAGGGTATAGGGAAACACTAGCAAAATGATACTGTGGGAACCAAGAGTCTATTTGCCAAAGAACATCAGGGCAGTATGGTAGATGATTCTATGGATTAAAGAATTCATTCTGCAAATGGTCTGGAGATCTGAAAGAAATAGCATACATTCCACATGTATTCAGTGGCCACAAAATTTCTCTACGTAGTCTGTTTCCTTACTGCCCCAACGTACAGATTGAAAAAATTCAAATGCTCTCAGTTTCTCTGTTTATTTAGTCAAATATATATTCTTCTTAATGCAACAGTCATCAAAAAATTGTTTTCTCAATTGGAAGACAACGACATAGAACTAAGTAATCAAACTTTTCCATTTTTCATTTCGTGTTTCCAATGCACTCAGTGTTTTTATCCATTAACTTTCCTAGAAAGATATTTATGGCTGATTTTTCACACAGGACAGCATTGTTCCCAGTCACTGCTGTAATTTCATCTCCAGAACATGGAGCATAAGGCTTACACAAAGTGCTTGATGAAGGGGCTTATTTCCATTCTTGCTGCATGTTCTCCTGCTTGTGGCGTGACAGATTTCCTCAAATGATTTTGCTTCAAGGCATCCTATGACCTCATCTAACCTTTGGGGAACCTCTCTCATTGGCTTCATCTCCTAGAGAAAAAAGAACAAATTACAGACATTACATATACAGAAAAACACATATAGAACAACACATACATGGGAAACACAATGAACCCACTGATGAGAATGAATTGCAGCGACTACTATTTCAACAAGAATGTGTTGCTTTATTTTCTTCTTTCTTAATCATAAGAAGTCCCTCTGTGTAGCTGTGGCTATCAAACTTTTAAATGCAATGTGGATTTTGTGAATTGTAAATTTCTTCATATTTAAAAAAAAGAAAAAGAAATGCAGATATCAGAGAAGCTAATATCCTGTTATTAATTATGTATTGATTGCACATTTAATACTATATTTATTATTTTAAGAAGTGTAATCATGAACATCCCTAATGCACTTTAAAAACCATCAAGGCAGAATTGGAAGACTAAAACTGTATGTGTAGCTTTCATTGTTTTCTTGTACAGAACAAATCTATTTTACATCCAAAGCAAACACCTTAGAGTATGGCATGGGAATCAACCAGCGTATTGTTAAATATGCAGAATCACAGTCTCTTTTTTTTTCTGGATCTATCAATAGGAATATGCTTTTTAAAAGGATCATGTAATTTACATAGAACTGGAGTTTGAAAATGCTGATATATATATATATTCTCATAATCTTCTGAGAGCAAGGTGTACTTTTGTCATTGAGTAATGGCATATTCAAACTCATTCCCATTGTTATTCAGGCTGAAATCTGGAAATCTCAAAGCTAGTGAACCAGTAGAGGTTAATATCACTGTGAACCTGCTGTACTGGCCGCGGCTTTGCATTTCCCATAACAAGAGTCCATGTGCAAGCCAGAGCCGTCTCACATTGCTTCTGTATTTTGCTACCTATAGAGATTTGCATTTAGCAAGTTTAGCTCAGTGGGTGCTTGTTTAAAAAATGTCCTCTTCAGAATTTGTGAAAAACTTCTTTCCTTTACAATGCTTATAGTGGTCAGCAGGAATGCAAGCAGGAAAACTCCATTTTTTGAGTTAATGTGATTTATGACAACAGTGTGATTTCAAAGAGCCATGCCTGGCAGGATTCTGATTTTATTTGTTGGCATTGTGAGTTTTCCAGGCTAAGTTATAATGTTATATCAATTTTGCATAAATATATTAAACTCTCTTTCAAATAAATATTATTTTCCTAAGCATTTTAATTGCAAATGCTATTGCAATTTAATTCTGTATCCCAGGTATTAATCATAATAATAATAATTATTTTATATTGATAAATATTTTATTCTTTTTTCTATCTCTTAACATATTTAAATAATGTTGTGAGTATGTCATTGTCTTATTAAATATTAAATTGTCGACTGGAGTAATGACTAAGCAGTTAGGACCATGTACAACTCTTGCAGAGGACCCGAGTTCAGTTCCCAACATCCACATTGTGTTGTAAAAGGAGTGGCTAGCTCTACCCAAAATAATTACACAGAAACTGTATTCATTTAAATACTACCTGGCCCATTATATCCTCTTCTTGGCTAACTCTCACATCTTAATCAATCCATTTCTAATACTTTGTACATCACCACGTGACTGTGGCTTCCCGGGATGAGTCTAACCTACGTCTGTCTCAGAGAGAAGAGCCATGGCATCTGCCTGACTCTGCTTTCTTTCTCCCAGCATTCTTCTGTTCTGTCTACTCTGCCTATCTAAGCTGCTGTCCTTTCAAAAGGCCTAGGCAGTTTCTTTATTCAACCAATGAAAGTAACACGTAGACAGAAAACCCTCCTACACCAACTTTGGGCCACTAACAACTACCCGTATGTCCAGTAATAGAAAATCTTATGCCATTTTCTGGGCTCATGAGCACTTGCAACTATGTATGTATGAGCACGTGCACATGTACACACACACATATATTTAAAATTAAAATAAATCTTTAAGGCTATATATTAAGTATATGTATGCATAGTCATATTGTCTAGATAGGTATACTTCAGTGGTTCAGAAAATACTTATTTATTAAGTCATTTTAATTTTTATTAGTTATAACAGTGTAGCTTTAGAAAATTAGTAGAGGCAATTTGACACTCAGACACAAACAAAACGCATTTTATTTTTTTATTCTGAGGCTTGCCATCACTGGTCTACTATGATATGATGCATAACAAAGTGGAATTTTATTACAACACATGGATATTATTTTAACTTCTTCCCATCTATGTGTGTAATTCAGCAATATTTCCTGGTAGTTTTGTATGAGCTTATGCTTTGAGTTAGCAACAGTCCCAAAGGTATAACTATCTGTTTAATTTTTTCTAAGCTGTGAGAATCACTTCCATCCTCATTGATATAAACAGCCACCGACATAATAACCACTGTGTCTCACATGTGTTCTAGCTAATGCTTATGCATTATTGACAATCATCTAATTATATCAGTAAGAAGAATTGTGCACTTGAGTAATTCTTGTAATTATTATTAGAATTCTTTCATGTCTAAGCTCATAAACACAGAAAGAATCAATAGTTCAAAAGTTTTAATCAAAGGCAGAAAGATTAAGTCTGCTGCTAACCCTCATTCCCAAGGCCTTTTTCTCTTTATAATATGTCTTCATGGATTAAAAGTTAATGCGGTCTCTCAGTGACTGCATCATCAACAAATTATACACAGGGAGCGGAGGCTGAATTTATTGGGACAATTATAGTTGCTTATATTTGGTATATAAATACATAGGGTGATTCCCCAGAGAGCTAAGAGACAGGGTATTAATAATTCAGGAAAATCTTGGGAATACAATCTGTAAAGGCACAGGCAATCAATACAAGATAGAGACTAATCACAAAGGAATGACCTTCTGCATTATCCTAACTTGAGTGCTTTGCTAAGCTGTGGAAACTCAACATCTTTTCAGATCAACTCTAAAGAATTTTTAAAGGTATAGTGTGGAAGTTCGCATTGCTACATTACCCAAGCCCTGCAGTGCTGACACAGGGTGTGTTTAGGATATTTCTGTTGTTATGGGAAAGTAGATTCACAGTTTTATGTGCTGTTTTTAAAAAAATAACTCAGAAATCAACACCTTACTTGACAAATAGGAATCTCAATTATATTCTTTCCCTCTCTTTCCTCTAGAGGATGTGATAATGAACTGAGAAATGGTCAAAATGGGTGGAAGAAAAACGGGATGTGGCTGATTTCCAAATACAATCTCAAGTTCAACTTTTACTGCAATAATAATTTTGTCTCTTTCTAAATGTAAATTCATTATATTATATATGTGTTATACATACAGTATATATACTATTTTATGTCTCATTTGTACATATATGTCTCGTATATATGTTCCCTATAAATATAATATCCATAAATCAGCTCTCTGTGTATATGTGTTGTGTGTGTTAATATACTTTTATACATGTATATATTGTGTAGTAGTTAAATATGAATAAATATACCTGCTAGCTACAACATTTTTATTTCTGAAGGCAAAGCCCTGAAAATCATTTCTTTTAAGTCTGCAGTAACCATTGTGTATTCTTGGCCCTGCCCTACAATATCACAACAGATCTTTTTCCTCTACTTTAATTTAATATAAATCGGCTGCTGCTGATCATCATAAGCATATTGTACTACAATGTGAAAAACAGTCCTGTGGATGAGTATAATAATAATATAGAGAATGCATATTTCTTTTAAGAATCTTATATTGAAAGAGTTGAGAAGGGTTTGATTTAATTTATGCAAAAAGTCCTCAGTACACAACTAAGTATTTAAGAATTACTTCATTTCTACTAAATAACCTACGTACTTGCTAAGGTTTTCAGAACTTCCTGCATCTTCATTGTCCACACCCACTTAGCCTAGTTTTCATTATTCTCATCCCTCTGCTTCTAGCTATTTCTTGAAATTCCCTTGGATTTCTGTGGTTTTCTTCCTACTTCCTTCAGATTTCATTCAGAAGAAAACATTCTTCAACGTGTTTCCATAGGAGTCAAAATATTATAAATAATCTATTTCACATTTCAGTGGCCAATATATAGATACATTTATATTAGATGTTTTGCAGAGTCATGTAAAAAAAAGTTGAATAAAATTACAGAAACAATTCCTTTGATTTTCAGTTTATCAGAAACTTAATAAAACTTTAGAAATTAGAGCACAGTGGATCTTTTCTTCTGAAGTCCACCAAGCAGGGAAGTAATGCTGCACGTGCCAGGATCTGGAGGCTGTGGCCAGCTTGTGTTGGCACAGCAGGGATAGCAACTTTTCTCAAGTGATGAGATTAAAATAGGGAGTGGTGGTGATTTCAGGAAGATTGCTATCCAAGAACAAACAGAGTGGACTTGGGAAGCACAATTAAATGAAGCCCAATTAATAAAAGTTCAGGGTTGGAAACTGGGGTTCAACCAGAAAATCTGAAAAGCAAAACAACCAGCCACTGGCTATTATCTTGACCTCAGTCTGAAATAGCGATCCTGCCTCACGGAATCTCAGAATGAGACTGTTATCTGAGAGCTGTCTTATCCCATTTTATATTCCTATCTAGGGCTGGCATTAAAGCTGTGCACCACCTGATTTCTATAGCAACTAGGGTGGCTTCTGAGATTAAAGGTGTGTGTTACCAAAATCTGGTCTATAAGGCTGACCAGTGAAACTGTTTAACTCTCAGATTGTCAGGCAGTCTTTACATATTAAAATATAATTGAAATGCCACTACAGGTTTGTGAAGAAAGTACAGATGTTTAGCACACAAATGAAATCATGTTGGTATAGAGAACTGAGGTGACTATGGGAATGTAATATGGCATTCTGTTTTGGGGTTTTACTAATATGCTTACAACATGCCCCTACATTATTTATGCCATCTTAAAATTAAAAACCAATGGGACAAATCATCCACTTGACATGTGGGAAAAGGAATGGGGTACATTTTATGCTTTCAACTATTCTTTTTTTTTCACTGGCAGTGGTTTTTTTATTTATTATTATTTTTTTATTAAAACTTTCCGCCTCCTCCCTGCCTCCCATTTCCCATTCCTCTTCCCCTCCCTCTCCAGTCCGAAGAGCAGTCAGGGTTCCCTGCCCTGAGAGAAGTCCAAGGTTCTCCCCCCTCCATCCAGATCTAGGAAGGTGAGCATCCAAACAGGCTAGGCTCCCACAAAGCCAGTACATGCAGTAGGATCAAAACCGAGTGCCATTGTCCTTGGCTTCTCATCAGCTCTCATTGTCCACCATGTTCAGAGAGTCCAATTTTATCCCATGCTTTTTCAGTCACAGTCCAGCTGGCCTTGGTGAGCTCCCAATAGATCAGCCCCATTGTCTCAGTGGGTGGGTGCACCCCTTGTGGTCCTGACTTCTTTGCTCATGTTCTCCCTCCTTCTGCTCCTCATTGGGACCTTGGGAGCTAAACTATTCTTTAATCAATGATTTTAATTCAATTTAATTATTCTACAATTAATTGAAGTTATACAAATGAATAAAACTTGTTCACTCCCAAATCAAGATAGGATACTAACATGATCTTCTTCTCTCTTCTCAGCTTCTTTTTTCTCCTGTTCTTCCTTAAATCATAAAAATTGTTTACTGTGTGAATTTTACTTTCAGGATTAATGAAAATTATATTTTGAAATATTTTGTCCAAATGGGGTTACAGTATTAGATTTATAATACTCAAATTGAACTGCTGCACTCCCCCAGCCTTGAGAATATTTCATCCTACATGAGTCAGAAGCTGCCAATCAACCACAGGTCATCTTTATAAATTGAGCTCCTGACTGAGGTCCTACATCAGTTATAGATGCTGAGGGAAAGATTGCCATAGATTACATATGCAACAGTTTCTAGATCTGAGGAGGAAGGCATCTATAATACAGTCTCATTAAAGAGACTCTTAATCCTTATATCCTCATGCAGCTGACATCTGAGTCATTTTCAGGAATGCAAGTGAAGATGTAGCACAGCCTAGCCATCCAGGAAAGGTGGTTGAATCTGAGTTTTATATTTCCTCGGGGACATAGATCACTTCCCTGAATTTATTTTGCATTGATTAATGTTGACAGATGATAGATTAAACACCATATCTAAGCTCTAATTTTAAAACTTCTCATACTTAGTCGAGGAAATCATGTAAAGAATAAAAGCCTTTTTTAAACCTGTATCAATATCATGGCAGAGTACAACAAATTATAAACAAACATGGATCTCACAGGTGGTATAACAAGAGCCCAATATATAGTTAAGAGTTTTCTCAAAGATTTCAAATTCCAGTTCAGAAACAGAATAGATGTTGGTTTGTATGTGTTGATGTTTACATGGTATGTAATGCCATGTATATACTCATCAGTGTCCTTGCTTTTATGTAAAAGTTGATGCCATGTCATCCCCAATAATTTATATACCATTAGAAGCATCTGTTGCACATGCTTGTATTCCTAGCACTTGGGAGGCAGAGGCAGATGGAACTTTGTGAGTTCCAGGCCAACCTGGTCTACAAAGAAGTCCCAGACAGATATTTTACACAGAGAGACCCTATCTCAAAAAAAAAGGGGGGGGGCAAGATAGAAGCCAATAGAACAGCAGAACTCACAAAGACAAATTTCAGTGGGTTTCAAATTAAATCACCGCAGCACAAATTAGGAGATTTTGGAAAATGCTTAGAAGGAAGGTTGTGGTGACCACACTGAATGCTAACTTTGCACCATGGATTGTGCTAATTTGAAAACCCTTTTTATTATTGTGGTGTGTGTGAAGGCACGCGTTTGTGTGTGCATATGCATATGAATGCCAAGGTGCATGTGGAGAGGTCAGAAGGCAACTTTGTTGGGTTGTGGATTGTACTTGTCGTTGTGATACTCTCCTTCTACTATGTGGGTCCTAAGGAACTCAGGTCATCAGGCTTGAAGTCACTTGCTTCACCATCCTGCTGCCCCCCAAATTATGCCTTGTCTTTTATGCATTATTTTTCTTATTCATAATAACAATTCTATGGTTTGTATATTATTTTATGGCTTTTGTGAATTGAACGAGTCTGACACTAAAGAATATCACGCACTTAGTCCAAGTCTGGACAGAAGGAGGATGAATCTGAAGCTCTGTTTACATTTCAAACAGAATAATAATTCAGGAAGCTGAGCTTCATAATTGTGTAACTCGTGCTATTATTCATATATTAAGGAATGGGTTTTCTAAAGAAATTTTCAAACTATGAAAGCTTTGTGATTAAAAGCAAAAGTAAATTTGAAATGAAGCTGTATTTTGTTAACCTGTGAAACATAGAGAAACATGGGTGACTATAAATGTGGAGTAGAGAACTAAGATGGAAGACGTTGATGTCCTCCCTGGCAGAGTCAACATTCTGAATATTAAGAAAGGAATCTTCATGGACATAATTCCATTTATCCACTTAAGCATTTGTAAATAGAGTTTGGTTCCCCATGTTCAAGATTGCTATATTTACAAACACTCACAAAAGGAATGTTGTTAAGTGTAGGGTGTGAGTTAATGACAAAGCAGGGACGTGTTTTTGCTAAGAACTGTGGCATGTTTGTGGAACTGAGCTTTTTTAAAGGAACCTTAGGAATTGCCACAGGTTGTAGAAGCTAATAAAGTTTGAAACTAGAAAACTGAGAAGTGTTCCTGGCAGCAATTTAGATGTGAATGCAAACACAAAGTCAGACATCCAATCCAAACAACACTTTTAACTTCATTAAAACAAACGAACAAGAAAAACCTTTCCACATCAGAGGGCAGGTAGTCTTTTGGTTGCTTATACTTTCCGTACCCAATTGCAGTTTTTCAGGATTCTGTGGAAAATCCATACAGTGCTTTAGTCTCCTAGCCTCTGGCTCTTGCCCTTCCTGCCTGGGCCAATTTGAACAGGAGAGAAGCTCAGATTAAAATACTGAGTCACTTGTTGGATCAGTGTCTTGCTATTGTCTATTATAGGACTGCCTAGCTGCTGTGATTCCTAGAGTTGTCACATAGGGTGTGGCAGGGATACCTCTGAGGAAAGAGAGTAGTAAGTTTTCCTCTTTAGTTTCACAAATGATGCCACTATCTTGTGACCAATGTGTTGAACTGTTTCACATAACTAAGCACTAACGGCATAGTTTCCTGGGTTAAATGCATTATATGGAATTTTTCATATTTCTGTTTTGGTATTATGTCCCCCCAAATAAAACACCTTTTCTGCTTTTCCTCATTTCAGTTTTGCATTTACAACTTCATTTGTGAGTTTTAAACAACTAAGAGTAATTAGAACATATTACTAAAACTTCTCTATTTGATGGAATTATCATTCAGTCTTGGATTGTAGATGTTTAACCATACAACTTTTCATTTTACCTACAAACCTATGATTTTAGTGGGGCAGTAAGCAGTAAACGCTTTCAGCCTCCCTGCTATATTTGCCAACAGATAATAACGAAATGTCACAGACTTGAACATCATTAAACTCGTATTGAGATCCCTTCTGGAATCTGTCACCTTTCCTCCTGAAGTGTGCCCATGCTCCCTTTGTTGTGTCTCATAAATTTTTATGACCCCTCTGCTTTGGAAATCTATTTTTTTTTTTAACCATAGCTCTACTAGGTACCTTCTAGCAGTAATAAAACCCTTGTCGTTTCCATTCAGCTACTTTTAGAGTAAGGCTTCCTGGCTTTGCTCTGCAGCATATTAGATAAAATAATCAATGTGCTCAGTCTGAGAAATTAAATGCAGAGTTGTACAACCACCTAGTCATGACACTTTGAGCCCGGAACAGATGTGCTTGCTAAGGTTTTCTGACTTTCTTGAGTAAGTATCTTTTCGTCTTTTGTGCATACCTAAGTTAGAATCAATAACAGTAATCAGAGTAGTGACAAGAATAATGGAAGAATCATGTCGAATGAATTTTACAAAATCCACAAAGGGATTCTTGAAAACTTGAGCATTATAATTTCTAAGAATAATTAAAAGAATTTCCAGAAGTTTTCCCTGTGCTGGAAGATAGCGTTGAAGCAAGAGCTGGGATTGAGTTTGTGAAATTGATGTGCGCTTTCCTCTACTCATCTCTGCTTCTCAGTCCTTTGGGAATCAGGGTGCAGCTGTACTATTTTCAAAGTGAAGTTGTCTGAACAATGGAAAGTATAACAAAACTTTATTTTATTAAATGATATACATCAATGTGTTTTATTTTTCTTGCCCTCCAAATATTAAAGAATCCATCCCAGTTTCTCTGTTTCTAGTAAGTGATCATCTTTTCTGGTTTTAAAATACCTAATTTCTAGTCATATAATATGAAATCACTAGGCTGAATTTTTTGCATAGGCAGTTTGGAAGTGGTTGTCAGGCATTGAAAGAAATAGCTGCCTAATTATTTCCACAGGGATGTTACTACTTTACTTATTTTGTAAAATTTAGATAGCTCTACATGTAGTCAATAGGTTCTAAAGATATTCAAGTATATTTTTGAACATATACAGGAATCCAAGTAGAAATTATGGTGAAACCTATATATAAAGTAGCTTGTAAGACACACAGGAATTTGCAACCTTAGAGGCTTACTGTGATTTGTATATGCTATGGCATAAACACAAGTTCTGTTCTTTCAGGCACTGCTTAAAGCTGCTAATTTCCAAGATAAATAATTTTAGTTTGTTTTTTTAATATTTAATTTATACATAGTAATTATACATTATTATGAGCTATAGTACAATTCATGGTGTACAATATATAATTGATCAGGTAATTATCCCACCCTTTTTGCAAGATCATTCTCTGTGCTGGTAATATTCAGGGACTACTGACAATTCCCCTTGCTAAATATTTTAATGTACACAAACACAGATGCCTACTGTATTGATAAACAGTGGGAAATATTCGCCCTAGACAGTTGCCCCTCTGTTTGGCCATTCATGCTGTATTCATTCCTACTCCTCCAGGTTTTTATACTCTCCTCTGGCTCCCATCAGAAATCTATAGATTATAAGCACTACTGAAGATAAATAATTGTAGCATCCAATCGTCATATCTCTTCAGAGTATGGTAGAAAGAAATCCCCATGTTGTTCTGTAAGAAATTATTAAATATTTCATATATAGTAGAGTTTTCCTCAGAAAATCCCAGCACTCGGGAGGCAGAGGCAGGCGGATCTCTGTGAGTTCGAGGCCAGCCTGGCCTACAAGAGCTAGTTCCAGGACAGGCTCTAAAGCTACAGAGAAACCCTGTCTCTAAAAACCAAAAAAATAAAAAATAAAAAAAATTAGATACATAAAAATTTATATACACAAAAACAAAGACAAATAACAAGTTTGAACAGTCCCGAAAAACAAGGTAGAAAGTATGATATACACATATTGAATTTTAAAATATAGTTTATAATGTCAATATTTTTAATATTATATATTGACACATGTTGATTCAGGTTATGGATCTGAAATTTTTGTATGTAATTATTTGACTATCATTTTACTAAAAAGCATAATTCTCAACTGATGCCCTAATTAAAATATATGATCAGATTGGGATTCAGACTAATCAGTGTCCAAGCTGATGAGTTGTTCCTACAAAATGTTGAGTTAAGTTATATTGAAAAATTGGAGACATAACATTAACAGAACAGGTGATAGAGATTTACATTTTCATTGTATAAACCAAAAATAAGTGATATAATAATGTAATATATAATTGTTATAAATTACCATGTATTAAATATATTCAGTTACCTAATGCATTATACTATATCTTGCATTTGATATTCTATCATTTCATGTCAGCAGAAAATTATTCTGCTATGTATTATTATTCATAAAAATCTGGACACAATGAATAATTCTTGTTTTATTTTTCATTTTGACACTGTTATGTATGATTATGGATTTTGTTCAATAAACATTATTACCATTTTTCTAAGTTTTCATGACTTGGAAAAATTGAAAGTCCACTGATCGTAACTATTACAAACTACAGTGAGACACACAATAGTTTTCGAGAGTTTTTTTTCTTTGTGGAAACTGAGCCAAAGTAAATGCTCTAACCCTGAACAATAACACCAGTGTTCTTATGTTATCTTTAAAAAAAAAAAAAAAAAAAAAAAAACCAGACAGCATAGGTCTTCAACTTTTGTTACTAATGGCCTCCTCATTTTTAGCTTCTTCCAATGACATTTCATTTTATGACATACTGCGCATCTACACAGCCATATGCACTCACCGCTTCAAGCTCTCAGACAGACAGTCATATAGAAGGCCAATGTTAGCATTTGACCAAGGAATAAACAACTTAACCTTATATACAGAATATAGTTACATTGAATTGCAAATTCTGGAAGTCGTCTGGAGTTTGATGAGATAAAAATTCTCATCTAATAAGATGGAGATGGGCAATGAGAAGCTGGGATCCAGGAAATTTCAAACCTTTTAGATCATTCTGACTCTATCAGCTAAATTACCTTTCTCTGAGATATTTTCAAGATCTGAAATAAATACTTACAAGAGGTCATTACAACTTTTGGCACCCATCAGAGTAGGTCTAGTGTCTTGTAGCAAATCTGAGGGTCTAAATGCATCACTAAAAGTGTCAAGCTGATAGGGAGAGCATTCTCCTACAATTGGCCCTCTCTGCCCCTGTCTCCTCCACTCTTATCACATGGACAGTCTTCAGTGAGCTGGCTAATGTCCTAGTCAGCATGCTACCTAAACAAATGTAACAGTTTAAAAGAAACTTGCTGCTACAACTGAAAGTTTTGAAGAGGATTGGAACTAAAATATTAGCTGTGTGATTATCAAATATCATTGTTGTTTTTGATGTTTTCTCTTTGCAATATCTCTGTATTAATTTTAAGTATCCATTTCTTTCAATGATTGCCATGTTTTTATTACACAGGAGGCCAACATGGATGTGCTATACTCATCACAAAATCACTACACATCAAGAAAAAATAAAAGCTAGTGTATCAAGAGTCATTTATTCCTAGCTTAAAGGGGCTGGTATCTACTATAATATGCAAGTTAGATAATGCATGTTATATACCATGATATACAAGTTACACAAGGGTTGGTATCTACTATGATATAGAAGTTTGGTAGGGGTTCATACCTACTACAATATTCAAACAGAACAAGGTTTAGTATCTACTTAATATGCAAGCTAGACCAGGGTTGGTATGTGCTATAATATGGCAGTGCCTGGAGTGGGTAGATCATTTAAAATGCAATTGTCAGCACATAGTAATCAGAGGTCATGGTCATAGTCTTCTTAACAGTACCATAGGAAACTGAGTTCCTCCAAGGAAACAGTACTGTAACCCCCCACTGTGTTCTATGGCTACTGAGAGCCCAGTGAAGCTAAGTAAGTCATTTACTCAGTGTGGTTATCTTTTTTTTTTCATTTTTTAATAATGGGTTTGAAGTTATTGCACCTTTTCAAAGTAGGAAGTGAGGGATTGAAATTCCAAAACTGTCAGTAACTAGTTACTTGGTATTAGCATAGCAGCTAAGATTTCTTCTGTTAAGAAATTTCAGAGAATTTAAATCTTGCTTATTCATACTAAGAAGGTGAGAAGAAAATGAAAAGTGATCTATTTATGGCTCACATTTTGAGTATGATAAGGTAGTGCTGAACCATATGATAAGACTTCTATTTACAAGTCTCTGGAGGTGAGTTCTGAGAGCTAAGACTTCATCTTTCCTTACAGTCAAGTACTTTGGACTAATTAAAACAAATGATGCTGCATGCTTCCTGGGCCAGTCCTGTAGTTAGGAGGATTCTTAGGTCTCACAGATTATTCCCCCAGTGGTATATCCTTGAGGTTACTGGAATTTGGTATTTTTATATTTTTATATTTTTATATTTTTATATTTCCAACAATAAAATCTAATACTTACAGTATGCTACGTTAAGTGTTTAATTGTTCAAATAAGTATCATTTCCATGTGTGTGAGTGTGTATGTGTGTGCATATGTGCGCATGTGTGTATGTGTGTTTGACAGAGAGAGAGAGAAAGGAAGAGAAATGTAATTTCAATCCACAGTGTGGTAGAAGTTCAGAACATACAGCTCCCAGTTTCATGCTTTACAAACTAATGCATGAGTTTTTTCTAATCTTAATTAGAAGAAACACTACTAGACCAAGAAGTGCTTGACGTATGCGTTTCTCTTCCACGTGTGTGTAATTTTCTTAATTGCAATGCAGCATCGCCTGTGTGGGAAGGTGTAGTCAGGAGAGCGATAGCTAGTTTTCCTTGACACACTCATTGCAGAAATTGAGGGCAAACAAGATAAAATTACTTACAGATTTTATGTACAGGTAGATTTCTTGAGGAAGGGGTTCAAATTCGGTCAGATCATCAAAAGGATCTATGAGGTTAAATTATTCAAAAGTTAATGTAATGCATGATTTAGGATGTGGAAAATCATAAAGCCTCAGAAGATACTTAATAGCAGTGTAAAAAGAGGACATGGTTTTAAAAGAGATGAAGGATACTTCTATTTATCTACATATTAAACATAATTTACATAGAGCCATGTGTAAATTTAAACTTTTCCTTTTAGTTTTGAATTTGGGCATTTATATGAAAATTTATAGTAATTTATATAAAAAAAGAACTACAGTCAACTAAGGAGTGCTCAGAGCAGAGAAATAGTCTTTTCCATGGACAGTTATTCAAAACCTCATGATCAGTCCGAAAAACATACATAAAAGTATCATTAAATAGAATGGACAGGCTTTAATATATCTATAGGAATTTATGTATTTACATATACATAAATGAATGCAGTAACAAGTGATGAAAATAGATCATTAACTTTGAAGAGATTAATAAGGAGTGAGTGGGTGAGGGAGTTTAAAAGAGGTAAAGGGAATGGAGAAATGCTGTAACTGGAATCTAAAAATTATACAAGGAAAAGCTCCATATTATGTAACATAGAGTTGTTTAGAATGCCTTTTTGACAGGATGTTTATTGTTGTCTCAAATTTCTAGTTAAATTCAATTGCTTAATAATACTTTTTACAGAAAAATGTGATTTTCGTGTGTGTGTGTGTGTGTGTGTGTGTGTGTGTGCGCGTGCTTGTACAGTATAGGGAGTCAAACCTAGGCTCTGTGAATTCTAGTAGAGCAACTTGCTCTGAAATAGATCTCCACCTGAAACTTTTAGTGAATAGAAAAGATTTTCTATAAAATAAATAAATAGAAACTTCTCTATTTTATCAAGTAACAATTTCTCATAGTTATACTTATCACTCTTATTACCTTTTTATGAAATAAAAATATATTTGCATTTGTGTCACAAATATAATGTTGTCATGATTTGTTAACTAGTTTACCAAACATTTCTCAAGTTGCTACAAAGAAAGATAATCAACTGTTCAGGTTTCTAAATATTGAACACATAAAAATCAAAAGCACAGTATTTTGTCAAAGAAAACCTCAGACTTTGGGAAACTGTTAGTCTCTCTAGTTCTCAGTGTTGACTCATCCTACTACAGACGGAAAGAGGAACTAAAATGGCATAAACCAAGTCCATTGTGAACAGTTATCAGTTTTAAAGTTGCTGTGTCTTCAAGGCTTCACTCCTTGTGCTTTTCATCATATTGTATATTTATTCAGTAGTACATTTCATAAATTTTCAGTCAGTATGTGAAGTACAGGCCTCCTTATGGCATTTCCACATACACTTAGATTAGGCTGCTCGTCCCCAATGTACTAACTCCCACCTAAACCCTTCTCCTCTATTACCTTTCCACTTCTATGTTATACGCATCCCTACTTATAGCATCGCCTTCCTTACCCCCCCCCTCTCTCTCTCTCTCGCTCTCTCTCTCTCTCTCTCTCTCTCTCTCTCTCTCTCTCTCTCTCTCTCTCTCCCTCTCTCCCTCTCTCTCCCTCTCTCCCTCTCTCTCTCTCTCTCTCTCTCTCTCTCTCTCTCTCTCTCTCTCTCTCTCTCTCTCTCTCTCTCTCTCTCTCTCATATGATTTGCTTCCTACTTTCATGGATGCTACTCACATTTGCTCTTACATAACAATATATACTTGTACCACAAGCCAGTGTCCACAAATCTGAGAGCTTGTGGGATTTGACTACTGTGCCTAGTTACCTCACTTCAGAGATTATCAGTTCCATCCATTTTTCCTGCAGATTTTATTTCACTTTATGGTGAAATAACATTTGGTTATGTACATGTACCTAATTTTCTTTATCTATCCATATGTTGCTCGACATCAGCTCTGGGTCTAATCCTCGGGATTGTAGGGAAGCATGGATTGCAAGTGCATTTGTGGTAGGATATAGAAAAATAAATCACTAATAAATCTATAAAGTTGCTTTGGCTTTTGAAACATTTTCTAATCCATTGTACATGCAAAGAAATGAACTTTCTCGTGACATCTTTCTGAGTGTATGATCATTTCTTCAAGATAGAGTTATAAGGTTTGAAATTGCTGGGGTAAAGAACATGATTTTTTTTTCAACTTACTAGAGCACAAGAACCAGTAGCTTATTATAAAAGAGATTTTTTATGAGGAATGCATTTAAGAGAACCGTAATTCTTCCTTTATCTCTCTCTCTCTCTCCCTCTCTCTCTCTCTCTCTCTCTCTCTCTCTCTCCCTCTCTCTCTCTCTCTCTCTCTCTCTCTCTCTCTCTCTCTCTCTCTCTCTCTCTCTCTCTCTCTCTCCCCCTCTCTTTTTTCCATCCTTTCTTCTCTCTCTCTCTTTCCTTCCTTCCATCCTTCCTCCTTTCTTTTTTTCATCCTTTCTTCTCTCTCTCTGTCTCTGTCTCTCCTTTTATGTCAACTAAAGAAAACTTTATTTTTCATTGATAGTTTTGTGTGTTGGTTAGATTTTTCCTGAGCTTTCTGAAAGACAGAAAAGGCAACTTGGTACATTGCTCTGTCAGTCTCAGCTAAGTGTCACAAAATCACTAAACTACTATTGACCCACTGATACCTATATGATTCAGAGAACTGAGATGTGACCCACTGATACCTATATGATTCAGAGAACTGAGATGTGACCCACTGATACCTATATGATTCAGAGAACTGAGATGTGACCCACTGATGCCTATATGATTCAGAGAACAAAGATGTGAATTCCTTTCAGTCAATACACTTTCCGTGAAGTTTTAAATAAAATTATCAAAATAGAAATTGTCATAGTAACTCTAATAACAGTTGGCCAACTTACTGCAGTAATGATCTGTGTGTGAATGAGTGGCTGTGCGATACCTCAGTTTCCTCTGTAACCAGAAAACAGAGATTACTTTAGCCAAGTCATTTGTAAGTTTTCATAAAAAAGGATTAAAAATGGGTATCAGATTCTCAAAGAAACTTTAATACTTGGCCAGGAAATACTTAATACTATGAATTGATCTTCAGAATCAGGGTTCTCAATGAGCTTTCCTTTTCCACGGAGAAAAACTCCAGGAGCTTAATAAAAATTCTAATTAACCATTCTTAGTACTAAAATAGCTCAGTAACTTAACAGAAAAAAATTAAAGTTTTCTTCAGCTAGCTCCCTAGAACATCAGAATAATCTATTAATTATAATGTAAATTAAAATAATAGTTTCACTTAATATTAATTCTCCTAAAACAGTTTCATATACATGTGTATTTCATACTTTATGAAAGCATAATAGATGTGCCAAGAATGTTTAACATTTTATAGAGTAAATATTCAATTAAATTTGAAAGCACAAAATTGAAATGGTTTTGCTAGCAATTAGACACTTAGCACTTAAATAGACATATTTACTTTGGTTTAATAATGTTACGGTATTCATTTAGCATTAGTCAATCATTACAATTAACTCTGCTGGATTTAGCCTGCAGTATACCTCCACATCAACACTAATGTTGAGGATGGGACTCCAGCACAAAGGCCAACTTGAAAACAAAGGTATATTTTCCGTTTAACCATACATTTGTATTGACATATTTTCTTGTGAAACATAGCTACTGTAAACTTCATTACAATGCATGACCTGCAGATCCATTATTACTGATAATAAAATCATGTCATAAAGCAAGTAAAGGGGAGTCAAGTGTTGGGAAGAATGAAAAATGCCTAGATTAGGTTCATATAAAACAGTCATATTAAGCTTACTGTATAGAAAAAAGAAAATAGTTTTGGCCCATTTAATTCTGTTACGGCAATATATTTTCCTGAATTTAACAATTTCTTAAAAAGATTAAATAATTTTATTAAATATGTCTAGCTTTCTGTTTCCACAGCTATGACCATGCAGATACTGGAAGCACTAGAGGCGGTTCTAAATCACATGCATGTGTGATAGCGTAGTTTTTAGTTTGGGATCTCTGCCTCCTGTCAGACCAGAGCATGAACTGGACATGCCAGTAATGGTGTGTGAGGGTAGGAGAGTAAGTCTTTAAAATGCTTTCTGTGATTTAGAGGAAGAACATCACTTTCTAAGGCCATTCATGCCAACCTGCAGCAGGAACGTCCACCAGAGTAAGCTAGTATGTGTTGTATCTGAAACTTCAATCAAATACACATTTGTGCCTGGAGACTCACTTCCCATTTTTCTCAGTATCGTGAATGGAGAAGATATATTAATCATCAAAAGAACTGTGTTAGAATCTTAGGATGTAAATGATGGAGGTGGTTCTTGTATCTTATCTGTTGCTTTCATTGGTTAATAATAAAGAAACTGCCTCGGCCCTCATAGGACAGAAAATTAGGTAGGTGGAGTAAACAGAAGAGAATGCTGGGAAAGAAGCTGAGTCAGAGAGCCGCCATGATTCTCCCACTCCAGACAGACGCAGGTTAAGATCCTCCCTGGTAAGCCACCTCTTGGGCTACACAGAATATTAGAAATGGGTTAGAACAATATGTAAGAGCTAGCCAATAAGAGGCTACAGATAACGGGCCAGGCAGTGTTTAAAAAATACAGTTTCTGTGTAATTATTTCAGGGCATAAGCTAGCCATGTGGGCGGCCGGATGCCAGGGACGCAGCCCTGCCGCTCCTATTTCAACATGTAAACGCTCTAAAACCTAAAAGTTTTTTTTTTTTCGTCTTTGTATTCAAAACAGAACTATAATGATGGGACTTTTGCTGTTTTGTGTGTTTTTACTCATATTAATGAGGCTATTGATACACCTACAACAATAAAAATAAAGTAATGGGTTGGCATATTAAGAGACATTGTATTCTTTCGTGGTAACACTTCCTTTTCAGACATTTAGACCTGGTCACCATCCCTTGTGTCTACAACTTTCCCCATGGATGGTACTGTATACTGTTCCTAGATACCTTCATGGATTGTACATTAGACGTGAGGAGTGGATTGGGCACGATTTTCCTAATCCCAGCAGCATCTGCATCTAGCCCTCACCCATTACTCTGTAACAAAACAGGCTCTTCTCTTGGTTATTTGGCACATAGCTTCTACAATCAAAATCACATCTTCTAACCACATATTGACATGCACCCTCGCATGTCCTTCAACATAATTTCTGAAGCTGGCAAGTGCTTGTCCTTACCTCACCCTACACTCATCTCTAAGCACCATGACTTCTCTGATCCTGCCACTCTCCTGTCCCTTTAGAGACTCTGGGAACTGTATATATTCTTCCTTTCCAGTTTTCTGTTGCTTTGCTTTTCTCTCCTCAGCCTCCTCAAATCTACTGAAGTTAATCTTATTGAGGATACTAATAATCTCCATTATGACAAACTGAATGATCATTTCGGTTCTTTATTACATTAGGATTTGATTTCATTAAAGCATTATTCATTCATAAAGCTGTTTCTTCACTTTTTTCTTAGCTTAAAGGTTGTTTCATTTTATTTTGTTGTATGCTGTGTACCTCAAGACTTCACCTCCTACTTATCTCCTGTCCTTAATAACTAGGTGACCAATGTTGTCTCAGGCTTAAGAGTTTCTGAGTGTGCCATTAGCTTCCTGCTGTGCTTACTGGCTGTCCATCACAAGGGCCTATCTAAAAGGACCTCAAAATCGATGTTTTTAAGTAAGAGCTGTTGATTTTTCCTTACCAACATGTTTCCCTGCTAATTTTAAATTTTTAATCTCAGTAAATTATCTGCTCAGTCATTACAATTCATCCATGAACATTTGAGTTCCTCTTAAAACACAGATGAACCTACATCCCTACTCCCTTACTGAGTAAGTGTCCGTGCCCCTCTCTTTAAGCTAAATGTCAAATTCTATCACTTTGAACCATGACTGCTGCTCTGTTCTTGTCTAGTTCAATATCATCTGACACTGATATTAGTGTCCACCCATTTCCTAACTGTTATCCTTCAGCTGCCAGAGGTAGGCTCTTTCTAAAATGCAAAATATTTTATGTATTTCTCCTCAAAATCTCCAGCAGTTTATCATATTCAAATGTGAAGAAAACACTTATCCCCAAAATAACTGAAGGAATGCAATCAAGCAAATACTTGCATATGCATGTTTAGAGCAGTAGTAGTTACAATAACCAAAAATTAGGAAGTACCCTGAAATACCCACATATATCCCCAGCTGATGACTAATGAATAAAGTAAACACATGTAATACAGTATTATTCAGCTTTTCAAAGGAATGAAACAATCCATGCTACTGCATCAACCAAGGCAAGAACATTGGCTAAAGAAAGATGCCGCCCATAAAAGCTGTGAGATTCTTTTCACATTAACTGTGCAGAACAACTGCATAGGAAACAAAGCTCATCCTTGGCTCTTAACTTCCAGATCACCAGTCCCCATGTGAACCACACTTATCTCTGGGTTTCTTCTTAGCCACTCAAAATTTTCCTTTGAGTTTAGAGTCAGCTTTTTATTATGCTGGTTTAAAAATAAAATCCATTTTCAGTAACATAAAAAACACAACTACAACAAGTTTTAGGGAAATAATGGCTGAAGCTTATGGTGGATCACTTACTGCCATGGTTGAGACTGTGTTTGATAAAAACTGATAACACACACACATACACACATACACACACTATACACAAGTATTAAATTATTACAATGGGATTTTTTACCAATAAAACCAAAAAAATTATTATTAAGTTAAATTTCTTTTGACATTTGCTAATTCTATAGTAAAAATATATTTTTACAGGTGGAATACTGAATAACCACAACACAACTGTAAGCACACTGAAATGAACTTACCTGATTAGCTTGGCAACAGCCTTTGAAAGGTTCTTAGTTTCAAATCTAAGAACAAACAACCGACCATGTTTTCTTTCTCATATCTTTCTTGTGAGGACTGATGAACTTTTGAATGGTGACTGCAGGTTTTCCATTTTGTTTTGAGTTATGTGGCTGTCTCTGTGTTTGGGTAAAAGGAAAGTAGCAAACCCAACAGAGTGCTCAGACCCTCTTCTCCATGCACTTCCAAGGGAAGGCTGCACCACTTCCGGTTTTTCATTTTTTTCTCAGAAGCTGTATAGCAAGTTGTTTCACATTTTCTTCTTTAATGAATGAAGTCAACATTCTAAACAGAGTCTCTTCCTGTGAATGGATCGCATGCACCTGCACCCAACTGTGTCAGAAACCTCAGGAAATACAGCCATTGAGCTCCATTTCAAAAGTGTTCTGAAAAGTGGTTCATGGGCCTTTGTTACAGTTTGCCTAATGTCCTTGGAAGGCTTCTCTTCTAATGTCTTTTGTTCTTCTCATGTAGTATCAGATCTGCAAAGAAATAGCCTCACCCTCCTATTTTTAGGTCAAAGGACAAATGAAAATGACCCCTAGAGATTTCCCAGTAAATACCTGTTCGGTTGTCGACAGTACTAGAACAAAAGGAGATACTTTCAACTTTGTTCCACCTACTAGAACTGGCTGCACATGATGCCTTAGTGCATGTACATGAACTGGGATACACACATAAGCTCAGGTGATCCTCTTTCCTACACCAGAGGAAAAGCAGTGCACTGTAGAAGCAGGTTGGTTATTAGTGGGTAAATAGGATTCATAGCTGATCTAAGGAAATGGCCAGCTCTGAAGAGAAAAAAAAAAAACAAAAACAAAAAAAAAACACACACTCTGGTAACAGGGACAGAATTGAAGGCTGTACAATAGCAGTCATGGCATGAATATATATCACAGCCATTTCCATAATTGGCAGGGAAACTTAAACTTGAGTAGGATAAAGGTGTATTTCATTCTCTTTTCAGAAAATAATTATCAACATCATATTTTGATAAACCATATGATGTGCACTGACAGGATCCTCTGTGATATTTGCAGATAAATTGTTTACCTATATTTATCTATCTACCTATCTACGTATCCTTCTATGATTGTCTGTCTATTTAGTATCAATCTACCAACATATGTATCACGTGGCATCTTAAAATAAAACGTTTTATCATAACTGAAACTTTCCTTAACCATACGTCACGTATTTAATAAGGTATTGAAGTTCAATTTGTGCTACTTTGAAAGGTAGGACACCTGGTTCTTGTAGCAGTCATGCTGATGTGCAATGGACATCACTCTGTACTTCCCCTACCCTGTTCTTACATTTTTTCTTTTTTTTTAACCAAAAAAAGTCTCATTCTTTCCCTATCAGGTTCTTTTGTTCCTATTTAGATTTTATCAAAAAAAGTGAATTATGAATAAGGTGTCTAAAAGGGGAACCCTCATGCAATGTTGAGAAGCAAGTCAATCAGTAGAGTCAAAATGGAAAATAGTATGAAAGTTGTTGGATAAACTAAAAGTATAGAACTGCGTTCGTCCAGAAGCCCTTCTTCTAGGAAGGAATAAAAGTCGGTAAATCAAAAATACCTTTTCCATTACAATATAATTTGATATCCAAAATCTGGAAATAGCCTGTATCCATCAGCAGATAAAAAATGTAGTGAAATGTAGGATAAATAGATTATTTGCTTATCATTTATTCTCCAACAATGACTATAATCAGAAGAAGAAAAGAAAAAAAATCTCATAATTTGTGCTCTGATTATGATATGCATAACATACACTATAAATAAATACATAAATGTAGTTTTTTTTAAAGAAAATATGATATAACTACACAAGTGAGTGATTTCAGCCAATCATGGCAGAGTGTTGTTATTTACAACAAGATGAGTGAGAATAGAATGCCTTGTGCTACGTGAAATAAGTCAGCCCCAGAAGATATATACTCCTGTACCTCTCTACTGTGGGATTTAGTGAAGCTGAATTTACAGAGAATATGTGGCTCTGCAGACTCAGTGGTGTTTTTTTAACCTTGTCTTCCTTTTTATTCTCTATTCCAGGTTACTGTACTGACTCTAATTTGATTTTCTGTTTGTTTTTGCAAACAGAGAATTCTATAGTTTGTCTGAATTCAGTTGCTTTTTTCTTACTATCTGGAATTGCAGGGCTTGGTTTGTTTTCACGTATCTCTAAAAGATATGTACTCTGCTCTCACTTCTGAGGTCAGAAGGTCTTACATTAGTCTTTTATTCAACTGTAGAATGCTGAGCACCTTTAGCACAATCCCACTTTACATCCTGGAAATCTGAAATGTCCTCTATCTTTACCGAGAACTTTCTCAAAGGTCACAGTGTAAACTTCCCTTAGGACTCCTGTGGAGAAGTTTCACATGTTTTCCATCCCAGTGCTATTATCCACTGTGATTGTATAAAATCCCAAGTTACCATCAACCAACATGATTTGCCAGTGATGCAGAGACAAACCATGTATCAACAGCTACCCCTTATGTTCTACAATTAATTCACTTACATGTGACAAAAAATATTATGAGGTCTTAATAACTTAAGTATATATTATTGGCTAATAAGGAATATTTGCTAGATGTTTTATTCTAAAATTTTAATCACATAATATTTTATCTTTTGAATATTGATGTCAAACACATTCAGAGTTCCTTTAAAAGCCAAGTATGTGTCTACCTCTCTACATATGTACATTGTGTAGGTACATGCATGCTTATATCCATATATCTAACTTAAAATATATGTTACAAGTATTTTGTTGATTTATTGATTTTAAAGTTTCAGTAATAGCATTAATTTATCATACATTTTTCATACATAATACTGAAACATGGAAAACTGTTTTATTCACTGTTTAGGTTACCGTATGTGTTGAGTTGTTTCCCATGCCTAGCAATTGTCCATTTGTCAGCAAACACCAATCTTGTACTCTATAGTTTAACTTTAATATTATCCCCAATACTACAATTACCACAGGCCCCACTATAAAAGCCTCAGTCTTTAGAAGAACCTCTTCATCAGGCTCAAATAATAAGACCAGGCAAAAACTCTGCTTCTAACCAGCCAGCAATAATCTGTTAAGACCTCCATAAGATTTTATCATTACTTAAAATGGATCACAGACAGAACTCAGGAAAATAATTTACCTACATTATGCGATTATTACAAAGGGATATCACTCAAGGACAACCAGATGGAAGGATGCATATGAAATTTCAATGGCAGGATTAACACATTCTTCCTAGTTTATTTAAAGGAAACAGGAGGAAGTACAATGGTTACATGAAAATACTATGACATATGACAAATTATTTAAAGGACTTTACCACTTATCCATTAGTATTTTGGCATAGTCAGCTGAGTTCTTGTTGAAATAAGAGTGGCGTCGGGGCTGCGTCCCCAACACCCCGGCCGCTTGGCTAGCTTATGCCCGAAATAACAACACACAAACTGTATTCATTTAAAGAACTGCTTGGACCATGAACTCTAGCCCTTACAGGCTAATTCTCGCACCTGGACTAGCCCATTTCTAATGATGTTTGTAAGCACCCCAAGGTGCGCTTACCGGGAAGATTCTAGCCTACATCCATCCGGGATTGGAGGAGCTTCATTGCGTGTGTCGAGTCTCTGGGAGCAGAGCAGAGTCTGACCTCACTTCCTCTTCCGCCCAGAATTCTATTCTGTTTACTCCTCCCATCTATGTTCTAAGCTGAGGCCAAGCAGTTGGTTTATTATAACTTAACCAATGAAATCAACAGATTGATATATGACACTCCCACATCACTTCCCCTTTTTCTGTTTAAACAAAAAAAGAAGGCTTTAACTTAACATCGGGTATAAACTAGCCATGCGGGCGGCCGGGTGCTGGGGACGCAGCCCTGCCGCTCCTGTTTCAACAAGTTCTAGTCTTCAATCAAGACTGAAAGATAACACTAATTCAAGTCACCTATATATTATTTATTTGACCTGAATGACTAACAAATATCTTTACATATTCAGTTCATTTAGTTTTGTCAGATATTTTCATGATTGGTTGAATTTATAGATAAATCCAATTGCATGCATCAGTTGTTGTAGATGTACATATAGTAGAGTACCACTTATCTTCCTTGTTGATAAAGGTCATTATATAGAAAGACACTGATATAAACAACTCATGAACTTTAAGATGTACACCATTCAAGTAGCCTGGCAATGTATCACACAGCCCACTGCATCTTGACCGGGAATCATTCCTTTGTCCAACACTTTCAAACTGGATATACTTTTCACCCTTTGGTAGTCTCGTAGCTGTGTCTCCTGTGCAGACATGAGAAATTGCATTGCCTTTCCACTAGTAATACTTGTACATAGTAGCTGAATGTACACATCAGTGCTGCTTCCCTTAGCTCACTTGGTGTCTTTGTGTGAGCAGAGTGTCCTGTCAACTCATTACAACAGGAGGAGCATTATGGATAGCTAGACATATTGACAGACTACATTTAAAAATAACTTCCTCTCTGATATTATAATTGGTGTATCTCATTAGCAATTATTGGTATCCACCACTTTTTACACCCAACATAAACTTCTTCATAGGTTTATATGTACATACATGGAATTTGGTGTTAGCAACTGCTTAACTCATGCACTGATTTATTGGAACTTATCTCCCACAAAAAAAGGTCTATTCAAATTGACACTTTTTAAGTATCATGAACATGAAGTGAACATGAAGATGTGTCATGTTCTACACAAGAACACAAGACAAAAGAAGCTTTGTGACTGCAATGATTCATTGCTTAGGTTATGGAAATGATTTTAAGTTCTTTCTGTAGAAAGGTGTCAGTTTCGAGCCATTGGCAGGAACAACATGAAAATTATCCACTGGTTCACCAATTTTCTTTCTAAACCAGATTCACTTCTCATTTTGGACTTACTCATTCTGCATCTTCTTCCTTCATGCGAAAAATATTTCTTCAGTAGTTATCCTTCATCCCATCCTACATGACACTTGCGCCTACTACATGACATCACATGGGAGTGATGACAGCCAGTAAAGTAGGTGTTTGGCTGGAGCTTCACGAGCTCTGCTTTCCCAGTGTGGAAAGAAACTAGGAATGCACATGAATGTCTGTTTGATAGAAAGGAACAGTAACACATACCCATTTTTGCATGCTCACATATGTTTAGATATGCATTCCATTAGCATTTCTCTCATGCTCTGTGGAGAGTATTTGAGTCTTTATATTTGGCCACACATAAAAAGATAGACTGGTTATTGACACCTGAGAAGTGCCATTGGTTTTCTTAGTCCTTAGTAGCCTGGTCCAACTCTACGGTACATTTGGAAAGTGGTTTTAATTCATTACTGTGTAATAATCAATGACTTGTACTAACCAGATCCAGACTTAGAAGTGTTTATGTATTAATATTAATAGTAAAGAAAGATGTCCTGAATCCTTGGAGCCAAATGCTATATTGATGAAAAGAACATAAGAATACTCTGACAGTTCTGTGAATGCTACCTTTACTAAAATAGAGACGATTTAAAACCTAATTTAAGTACTTATTCTTTAATTTTCTTCAACAAAATTCTTACTTACGGAGAAATGGAATAATATATTGCTGAAAAAAATAAGTTGCTAAGCCAGAATATATTTATATAAGGGAGTATAAATGTAATTCTCTATATAACTATATGTAATGTGTGGTATTATTATTGAGCATAAAATTGAAATGTTTGCTGAATAGTTAGATTAGAAAACAGTTTTTATTTTAAGATTCTGATATTCTGTGAATATCAATGGGAGATCTTCTATAATTATTTACCTCATGAGATGAATTTGACAATTACTGTTTATGGGAGAAACATCTGCAAACCACCTTGACCTTCTCAAAGAAAGATTATGGTCATGATTAGAGAATGAAATATCTGGCTTCCTTTTATTCCCAGTATGAATTCAGCTCTCCATGTGCAGTGGCAGAGGGAGTTAATGTAATGAAAATGTTCCGATAATCAGGCAGATGGTCCTGAGAGATAGCGGTAATGGAGATGGGAATTGTTTGCAACCTTCTTTTGTTAGCTGAATTTTATAATTCTATATTTATTATGATAGTGTGATGGTTATTGACACCATATGCTAATACTAGGTAAACACAGGATGGCTTGGTATTTAGTTGGTGCACTGCTCACTGAACTTCACAGTAAGCTAAATGATTTTTAAAAAGCCAACATAAACCAGCCATATGGTAGTTTTTAACAGCAATGCTAACTTAGAGAAGAATTTGACTTACTATATGGAGATATATATTTCTATGGGGAACATGCAATAAAGATTCATTTTGATAAGGAGGTTTGGGGCTATCCTCAGTGACTGTACCATGTATATCTGACAATATATCAGAAATTTTGCTCTCACTACTAATTATTATTTTGATATTACCTTTTCTACCAATCATACCTAGGCAAATCTGTAGTATCACAAAGGACATACTAGAAATGTCATAACTTCTAAGTAATATACAATGAGAAGACACTTAACATGGGGTATTATGAGACATTATTTCATAAAGCAGGGCTTTAGTATATAAAGCTAGGAGAAACTGGTGAAAAGGGGAAAATAAAACATAATAAAGTATTGATTAAGGTTTGTGCAGATCTCTATACTAGTAAGTCTAATGACAAATACTGAAACCATTATGTAAACATCTGTTGCTTATAAGCAGCCCAATGTGTGATATCAGTATCCGATAAACAACAGATGTGTTCCCTTACACTAGTGTAATCTTGGGGGTTAAAGACTGAAAGGCCAGCAGATTTCAGTGTCAGATAGACACCCACTTAACTGCCCATGGTTTCAGTTGTTTGCCGTAACTTCCAGCCTACTTTATAGGATCATAAATTGCTTCTGAAAGGTCCTGCATCCTAATAAGAGACACCATCACTTTGTGGCTGAGGATTTAAATACAGGAATTTGACAGAAAAAAATAACATGATGTCTATACCACAGAGAAACTTTGGAAAAGTTAAAAGGAAGCATGGACAAATGACAGTAATTTCTAGGTAGGTTTCTGTTGCTGTGACTGAATACCAGCACTGTTTGTGACTCTAACAAATAAACAAGTCCAGCCGTCATCTTGATATACAGCCTTGTCCACCCAATACCACAGCTTCAATGTACTGATCCTTAGGAAATACTTGCGAGATAATGTCTTCATAATTGATGCTGCTATCTTATTAATCACAGATAATTTTATTATCCCAAAAAAACTAGTACCTGCTGTGGGACAATGGTCTGTACCTATCACTTGTATTTTAAATAAACACTGATTGGCCAGTAGCCAGGAAGGAAGTATAGGTGAAGTGACCAGGCAGGAAATAGAGTTGGACAAGGAGAATTCTGGGAAATGGGAAGTTTCATTCTGCAGCCATCACCCAGACACAGAGGAAGCCAGACACAGAGCCTCACCGAAAAAGGTACCAAGCCACATAGCTAACACAGACAAGAATTATGGGCTAATATAAATTATAAGAGTTAATAAGAAGCCTGAGCTACTAGGCCAACCATTTTATGATTAATGTAGACCTCTGTGTGTTTATTTGGGATTAAACTGCTGTAGGATAGGGCAGGACGAAAACCTTGCTCAACAAAGTAAATGTTTTAATTCCACAGACTCTTAATTGAAAATATCACACTAGTAGCCTTGATAGAGTTTGAAATATCACATGATCAGACTTGATAAAATCTCAAATATCACATGAGAGTGTCTAATGGAATCTGTGCTGCTATAAAACTCTGCAAGTCCCACCTCCATGATATCCATGGTCCCATTGATCCCAGAATTATCTTCCAAGAGTCCACAGTACAGTCCATTAAGGTCTGAGTACTCAATAGTTTTTCCAGTTCATATTTCCAAATACTTCTATAAACCTTCTCAAACTAACTTGGTCAGGTCCATTACAGAAACACCACACTTGTGGTGACTATTTCTGCTCTAGTGAGTTTACTATTGCTATGACAAAATACTTTGACAAAAAGAAACTTTGGGTAGGAATGGATTTGACTGACTTCCAGTTTACAATCTGTTATCTCTATCATCAAGGGAAACCAAAGCAATAACCTGGAGGCAGGAACTGAAACACAGACCATAAGGGAACACTGTTGACTAGCTTGCTCCTTCAGACTGGCTCAACTACCTTTCTTAAACATCCCAGATCCTCCTTCCTAGAAGTATACCACTTACAAAATAGACTGGGGCCTTCACATCCATCAACAAGGGCATTCTTTTAGGAGATGGCCATGTGCCAATCTGATGGCAATTCCTAAGATGAGGTTCCTCTCCCCAAGTGTATCAAGTTGACTGAACTAGGCCACAAGGAAAATAAGCTATTTGAAAAAAAGAAGGCAAGCTTTGTTTAAAGTTGGAACTCAGAGCAAGAGTAGATGACACCTCAAAAAATCCCAACTAGGATTGTGATGTAAGAAACTTGAATTATAAAATGCCAGAACCCCCAGGCTTCGACTTCTAGCATATCCCTCTCTTTTGACCATTATTCATTTTTTTAAAAAAAATCTTACTGCACTCCTTGGTGCCTGGTGTCTTATATTGGGTCATGTGACTTACTCTGTGCCATTGTAGATTACACACTCATATTATTAATGACTTTTAATCCTGTTTCTTTATTGTTTTCCAAATTTTCTGTAATGAATGTATATTTTATAATTGAAGAAATTTACTATTTTCAAAAAAAAATGAGTGGTATTGCTGGGTCCAGGAGGGGGAGGGAAAGGGGAGGCGGTGGTGGAGAAGAGACAGAAATCTTTAATAAATAAATAAATAAATAAATAAATAAAACTGAGTGATCATAAAGAGGCCACAATGTGAAGGTAGAACTAAAGGGAATTGATGTGTCTGTCCACTTATAAAAAAACAGCCTTTCTTAAAGAAAAGGTGTAGGACAGTGTGATGGGGAAATTTTCAGTTAACAAAACCCTGGGTTTGTTTGTTGATTTTAAAGTTTCCATATGCTAGCATGCATTACAATGTATGCATACAGACATGGAAACAAAATTTTGTCTGCTTCATTATCCTAACTTATTTTGTTTTAGAATTGTAATTTGCTAAAGGACATATAGCTAATTACATAGTGGAGGTTTTAGTCTGATTCACATCTGTTCAGCTCCAAAAGATGTCAACTACCATAATAGACTTAATGTCTGTGTAAATAAAGTGGTGTATAATTTGTGTAGTCAGTGGCATTATAAGTGCTTTATATGAATTCATTCATGCAGACTGCAGACTTTTTACAGTCTCCTGGAGGGAGCTACTCAATGAGGGAGCTGTTCCTAAGTGGCTGTGCTGGGAAGAGAATCTCTGGAGTAAGATATGCCATGCCATTGCCTCTTTCTGAGCAGGTGTGAAGTGCAAAGTCAAATGTAGTGGGATGTGAGTATCTGAAAATGATGAAGATAACACTAAAAGACAGGCACAAATATGTGTTGCTCAGGGATGGGATAGGAGGCAAGGGAAAGAACAGAAGACAGAAAATTAACAACAGAAAGTAAAAAAACTAGTGTTCTTAGAGATAAGGGGAAATCAAGCTACTTGAACCATTGAAATTTTAGTCTTCTATTTGGTATATTTGTTTCAGAAGAAACACTAGTTTTGAAATTTTGTCAATTTATTTGGTAATAACTTCCATGACAGGTTTTGCTTTGTAAATTTTTAGTTTTTTCCACAATGTCTGTTACTTGGTAGTCAGGTAGATCAAAGATGGAATCATATTGAGATGACATAGCTGGACATGCTTGATTATAGATATCAAGACTAATGATTAAACTGTTCAAATATGGAGTTATTTTTAAAAATCCTTTATTCTTATAAACATCTTATATATTAAAGAAAATTATTGCTATGCAAATTGAACTTTAGTTTTCCGTGAGCATTTTTAAAGATATCTAACAAAAAAGAATATGTGAATGTTACATGTATTTCTCAATATTTATTTATTCAATAAAATCATTAACTATTTAAATGAAATGAACTTGGATTTTTATAAAAACATAATATTATTACATATTTAGGAAAGCATTTTCCTGGAACATACAATAAGCTGTTAATACTGCCATATTTAAAACAAATTTGATGTGTTAATAATAGATGAACTATTTTCTTTTTTTCCACTTTACGTATTTCATATGGATAAACGGCCAGCTAATATATTAACAACTTAAAATGGATTGTATATAGGAGAGGTATGTTTCCCTGTATAGTTTAGCTAAACAAGGAGTCTGTGTAAACCACTTTGAATATTCTAGAAAAAAAATAATATAACATGGAGACACAGAGTTTCTTTAGTAACAAACTCATTTGATTTAGCTGATTTGCAGAAAAATAAGCATTCCTCCTGGTCCATAAGAGATAGGACTGTGTTTGTAGTAGAAATCTTCAAGGACTACTCAGTAAGTTTCAGCCTACAGAGTACCAAGATGACACAGAAGAACATCTTAGAGGAGTAGACCAACCTTACTGTTGACAATAATCCAGGAATAGTAATTAAGATTTAAAGAAAAGAAAAGGAGTGGAAAGTAAGTAAAAGATCCCACATTCATTAGTTTTTCTTTCATTAACCAAGATAACAGAGAGACCAGGAGGAATGCTTATTTTATATATTTTATTTTACTTGAGGAAAAGAGAAAGACATGATTTTTAAGACTTAGAAAGTGTCATATTCTAAGGAAAGAAATTCCAATGTAGCTTATTACAAATTTTAATTGTTTGTAGGTGCTTTGTCTCTTACTGCTTTGTTTGGCCTTGTTTTCTTTTTTGTCATACTGATCTTTCACTTCTATGTTATGGTTTCAGATTTTGAATTTTATTGTGTGTGTTTCTGGTGATATCGATCTGTTATTTTTTAAAATTCATTTTATTTTGTTTTTGTTTGTTTGTTTGCCTGTTAGTTTGTTTTCCAGGGAGAGAAAGAGAACAAAGCCATAGATGTGGGTGGGTGAAGAGGTGAGAAGAATCAACGAGGACTTGGGGAGAGGAAACTCAGATCAATATATAGTGTATAAGAAATTTTTATTTTCAATAAAAAGAAAAGAAAATGATTTAAATTTAATTTACAATATGCTTTGTAATCTGGAGGAGGAGAGAGGCTAAGGGAAAAGCACCCCATACGGATGAATACCTGAGTTCCTCTGGGACTAATTGGCTAGCTGGACGACTGACTATAGGATGTGACACTTTCAATTCCACACCCAACTCTCACCACAGCAGACTTTGTTCATTATAGCATCCTCCTGGGTAGAAACAGGAAAAGAAACTAGTTAAGGTCAGCCAGTGTGGCTCTGCATTTTCTAGGAAAGAATGTTGACTTTGTAGATTAAAACAGATCTGTTATTTATTTTGAGTCATTATTCATCCATCACCAGTTTTCACTAATGAAGAATTTGCAATGCCTCAACCAAGAAAAGATCAATTCCATTCCGGAGTAATTTGTAAAGTAGGTTTGGAGACAGCTGTGAATATAAGTAGGACAGTTCACCAGGTCATAATAATGGGCATGCAAAGTTGACTAATCAAAGTCTAATTTCACTATTGGCTTGAAAGAGAAAGTAAATTAAGAACCCTAAAATCTTCTTTTTTGTTATAGCTGATAACATTTCTGCCTGTCTTATTTATTATTATTTTGTTTCAATTGTGTATAGCATGTATCCCACTCTGCTTTGATGAACTGATGAATTTATCAAGGTTGCTTAAAGGAGCATATATGAGAGTTTACTTAAATGCAGGGTGATGCAAAAGTGGCTACATTATTGAAATGTCCCTGCAAAGCATGAGTGGTGGTAACTAAATCTATATGCCTGCAGCCACCTGCTCAACCCTTGGGCATCTCTACCTAAGAAACTCCTCTCCTTCCACAACTGTTAACTGCTTGCAGAACCTTTGCAGTGGAAATTATGAAAGCTGTTACTGCCCACCTTTTTTGGTCCTTCAAATTTGGCTTAGCATCCTGGTTTTTATGACCATCCCTCTTGGAATATTTTGCTTCATAGGCAACAAGGAAAACTCCAACAGCTTAGAGGAGATCACTGGTACAAAAACTCAGGGGAAAAGAAGGGACTTCAGCTCGACCAAAGAAAAGGGCAAAGTCAAATGAGATGTGTCTAGCCAAACATCCTCTTTCAATATTTGAGCAAAAATGAATGTTTATTTTTGTTTAAGACAATATCAAGACTATGTTAAGGATTTAGTAAATTAGATGTATGTGGAAAGTAAATGGTGGTATGTATACTGAAATGCTTAATAGTGGTTAATGATTTTCAGACTGAGTTCTAGTATACAGAGAGATAGAAGGGGGAATAATGCTGATTGATATGTCACGACAGATACTCTACTTTTGTATCTGGTATGCAAAATTATGTTCTAAAATGTAAGTCTTATATAAATAAATGTCCTTCCTTCAGAGATGAAGACATGAGGGTGCTCTTACTGTTTATTTATTAACAAAACCTGTTTTCCTGCTTTTCAGATTTTTCAATTTTTGTCTTAAAAATTTATTATCATGAGACTATTTGAAAATTATGTATGCATATATGTGTATGTTCACGTTTGTATATGCATATACACACACATTGTTCTTGTTTCTATGTTCACACATGTCTATAGGAAGAACTAAATAGCTATTTATAGACTAAAATATTGATGCATTTTTATTTATGCATTTATATGTTGGGGCTACAGAAGTTTTCTTGTCAGTTTGAATCACTCAGATTCTCCTTTGCAAACATATTCTTGGGGTGTAACTCTATGGAAATTAAAATAAAAAAATCTAGTACAGAGAGATGCAAGCATATGTTGTAGCTTATGAAATATAGACAATAACAACTTATAAAGTCAGCCTGCCTGTTTCTTGATTCTTAGCATCACTATAGAATGGTCAAATGACTTGAACCTGATTAGCAGTTTACCATGCAAATTCTAGAAAATGGAACCGGAAACGGTGCTTGAATAGATTGTTCAATGAATAAAAAAATACATAGTCAAATTTAATACGTGCAGTTTGGTTTGAAACTGAACTTAAGCTTTTATTATGGTGATATTGAATTTCAATGACCTACACCTAGTAGGTCATGATAAAACTAATGGTATATAAGAATACCCAGGCTAAACAGACAGTCATATCTAATATCTCCGTGGCATTTTTCTTCAAGGATTACAAATGACTATTTTAGAAGATGTGTAATTAAATTTTAATGTTCCTTGTGAGATACAAGAGAATCTAGTTTGCATATAAGCATTATTAATACAGTTGTGTCTCAAGATCACCAAAGAATCTCATTTATATACCATTAAGACAAATAGATTCCCATTACTAAAATGTAGAAAATTAATAAATGGTAAAGATTTTAAGTGTGTATAATTTTGCTGATTATAAACAATAAAAAATAAAAATAAAGTGAGTGTCTAAAGTGAAATATTGCTCATTACTATAAAAATATGAAGTGAAACAGCAGTGAAATTATTATATTCATAGAATTTCTTCAGAAACAGAACACTAGTAATAACTTTTGTTTATTAGCCAATATGTATATATGAGAAACTTATGAAAAGAAATAATTTTAAGTGTTGATTAATATCAGTTTATGTGCATTTCCATGATTATTTTACTTTCAAAGTTACACCTGCTAAAACAAAATTAATATACAATTGATAAAAAGATAATTTAAACTCAAACTCAAAGAATTATTGTATTATTTATATGATACTTATAAATGGAATTGTTTAATGATATTTTTCTATTATAAAGAGAATAGATATCTCATACAAATATTTAAAAGAGATGAGATTATTTTTATATCATCTGAAAATCAGAGAATAGGATATTTTTGTCAACAATAAAGACAAACCAAAGTTTTAAATACTTTTCTTGGGCTTCACTCTGAAGATAAGAATTTTAATTTTATAATGTTATGCTTAAGCATTTAACTTTGGACACCAGCTATCTATAAAGTATAACATTTAATAAATTGATACCACTTTAAAATTTGTCTCTTTGGCTCATGTATTCATATGCAAAAGAAAAATAACCCTATTGACCTTTTATGCTGCATTTATTTTCTCTAGGAGATGGATTTTGCTTCTTATGACCTAAGCATTGCAAATAACCTTGAGGTCTCCAAGTTTTGCTTGTTGTCTCAAGTCATAAAAAGTAGCAAGCTACTCAAGTTAACACAGACATAAAAGTCAACTAGTATTTGTCATGAGAGAAGTAGCACTGTCACTTCATGAGAGTCTTTGTCCTGCTGGCGTGTCTTTGGGAGGTGTCTTACCATCTACTAATAGGCCATGCCTCATGGTGGATAAGTAAAGTATCCCTAAAATTAGAAAGCCAATCGTAAGTGAGGTAAACCTTTATTAGAAATAAACCTTATCTTACATGAACCATAATCCTTTGTTAAAGATCACTTTTGAATTCTCCAAAAGAAATAGATTTACTTATCAAATGTATTAATAGTGTGTTAGTAGTTTTGTAAGAAAGGGAAGTAAAAAGGGTTTTGAAAATGAATTTTTAAAAAAGCCTGTAATATCTTGCAAAAACACAGGGAGAGTGGACTAAATTGTGGGTATATCTATGCTGGGAAGTAACAAAATATGTAAATGTTGTAAATCAAAGAAAATTTATAAGAAAAGATATTTGGTTTGTAACTAACATGAACATAATTTCCACATTAGCTCTAATGACAGCCTTAAGAAGAAAACTTATTTTTACATCAGAAGTTAAGTGAGGTTTCCACATGAAATGATGCACCGGGTTTATGAATAGTTCACTTAGCTTTTGGGAAGGGTCGGATGATTTATCTTATTTAGTGAAATTAACCAACAGTGATTTCTACTGACTAGAAGAAAAATTTCCAGAGCTGATTATTTGTTTTTAAATACTTCAGCTACTGGTCCAACATGAGATCAGTGTCTGCTTTTCCTTCGTTTACAAATAGATGATTCTATATCCTACTATATCTTAGATATTACATTCAAGTCCCTTGCTCATTTTACAAATATAACTCTGCTTTATAACGGAATGATATGTGCAACTGAAAAGCTCCAAGCACTAGTAACATTCTTTCACTGAAGTGGCAACACTCTCTCTACAGATGTATATCGCCCAATAAAGTTTATGTATGTGATTAAAATATTACATGTATACATAAATTCATACATTTTAATTGGACTTATGATTATGTGTAATTCCTTTACTCCTATGTAATGCATAGGAGTACACCTAGAGGCAGGTAGCTTTCTTTACAATATACCAAAATGACTATATATTTTTTGAAGTTTTCTGTTCTATCATCAGATTCTTATCATTTACACCTTAGATAAAGAATTGTGCAAATAATTAGCAACTTAATTTTATCTATTGGTTTGTATTTATTTTGAACAATGTTTTATGAAATTAATTGCATTTTAAATCTTGGTAGTAATTTTAGGAACATATTTCTATTTATACAACCCTAATAAAAATTATACATTTATTGCTGCGTTCCCACATTCTCAACAGCATTTGCAATTTGTTGTCTATTATTTTCTTGATGGTTGCCTTTCTGCCTGAGGTTAGGAAGAATCTCAAAGTGATATTAAGTTACATTTCTATGATGCCTAGAGATGTTAATTTTTTAAATTAATACTTTGAAAGTTCCATATACTGTATTTGGATCGTATTCATTCTTATTCCAAATTCTCTCAGATCCTCTCCTCTCCCCGACCCATTCAATTTTAGATCCCCTTTTAAAAATAGATCAAGTCCAATTAATGCTACCCATATATTCTTGGATGTGTAGATTCCACTGGTACATGACTGAATTACCAGGAGATATGAGAAGTTGGCTCACCCTCTCCCAGACATAATAGAACTAATGTGCATATAACTGGAATTTTGGTGGGGATTGCTTTAAATCTTTGAGTAGTACAGTCATTTTTTTCAATATTATTTCTTCAAACCCAAAGGCCTTAAGAGGTCTTCCTATCACCATGGGATGATGTCTACTTCAGTATCTTTATTCTGTGCCCTAAAATTTTCTTTACAGTGGCCAATGCCTTGCTTAGGTTATTTCTAGATTTTCTGTCACTGATGTCATTTTAAGATTATTATGAATAGGATATATGTCCCAAAGCCTTCCCCAGCGTGTTCATTGTGAGTATATAAAAACTACTGATGTGCCTATTATTTGGTTCCCTGATACATTACTAAAAGTAACAGAACATAAGACTTTTGCTAGAAATTATGAGTCTTTTTGTTGACCTTTTCATGTAGCCATAGCTATCCCAGAACTGTATGTATACCCAACTCACTTGAATTAACAGAGATATACTTGACTCTGCTTCCAAAGTCTTGAAATTAAAGACATTCAACTCTATACCTAGTTCATGAGTGTTTTAATATATTGTCATCTAGCCGGGCAGTGGTGGCACGCGCCTTTAATCCCAGCACTTGGGAGGCAGAGGCAGGAGGATCTCTATGAGTTCGAGACCAGCCTGGTCTACAAGAGCTAGTTCCAGGACAGGCTCCAAAGCCACAGAGAAACCCTGTCTCGAAAAACCAAATATATATATATTCATCTATAAATGAATTAGTTTAACTTCCTCTCTGATTTGTATCCCTTTTACATCCATGTCTTCTTTTATTACTGTTGGATAAATTGAACAAACATGCTTTATTTTAGAGAAAATGGTCCATTTTTTCTGATTTACCATAATGTTGGCCATAGATTTGTTATATGTGCTGTTTATTATTTTGAGCTATTTTCTATTTCTAATATGATTTATAAAAATATTTACTTATATTTATTTTCTGTATATGAGTGTTTTGCCTGATGTATGTATATGAACCACATGTATGTCTAGTGCCTGCAGAGGCCAGGAAAGGGTATTGAGTCTCCTGAAGCTATAGTTACAATTGATTGTGATTCACTATAGGGCTGCTGGGAAACAAACTGAGGTATTCTACAAGATCACTTTATGCTCTTAACCCATGAGTCTTAACATGAAGAAATAGTAATCATTATCAATTGCCTATTCTTCATATATTACGATCGTCATGCTATTTTTCTATAATTCTATCACTGTTATATTTACATTTAATGATCAGAATTTGTTGAATAAAACATATCCTTTTTATGAAATCAACTTCTTCATGATGTATGATCTCAATGAGATCTTTAATTTTGTTTCTTAGTACTTTATTGAGGATATTTGCTTCCATGATCATCAAGAAGACTGGTTTATAAATAAAAAAAAAAAACTACCATAGCCTAGCTATGGTGGATTTCTGTTTTTATACGTTTTATGGAAACATCTTGAGAAGTAATATCAGATGGTCTTTAATAGTTTTGTATACTTCAACAGTAAATCCATTGGGCCTAGACACTCTTTGAGGGAGACTATTATTCACTACTTTAGTTTTCGTGTTTGCTATGGATCTGCTTTGAGCCTTCCTTGCTGTGGATGTTCTGATTCAATCCTGCCCTGTGCATTTATAATTCATTGATTTCATCTAGATCTTACCTTATAATTTTTCTAATATAAATTTTCAAAGTATTCCCTGGCGAATCTGATGCAACAGATTCTGAGTCTGATGCAACAACTCACCTTTTATCCCAAATTTTATTCACTTTGCTCTCTTCTCTTTTTCATTTAGTTTGGCTGTGTGCCAGTCCATTTTGTCAATTTTTTTTAATCAACTCATTTGTTAATTCTATGTTGTGTCTTTATCGGTTTTTATTTCTTCAATTTCTGACCTGGTTCTTACTGTCTCTCATTAACTGCCGTATTCATGTTTGTTTGCTTTTTTATCCATCATCTAGATCTTTAAACAGCATCATTGAGTTATTTGCTTCTGTTTTCTCTGACTTTTACTGTGAGCAACTATAGATACATTTTTCCCCCTTAGGACTCTGTGACTTCTATCTCAGAAGCTTTTTTGGGTTCTGTATTCATTTTTATTAGACTCTAGGATCTTTAAATCCCCTCCACCCATGTATACTTCAAACATTTATTTATTTTTCTTTTTTAAAATCTGTTATAATTGAAAGAGATTTGCATCACTTTTCCCCCTCCCTTTCTACCTTCCAGGACCCCACAGTTACCCTCCCTCAACTTTTACCCATTCCTTCCTCTCTTAAGTTGGTGTCCTTGTTTTTTTGAATTATAATTGGTGTGCATGTGTGTGCTTATTTATGTGTGTATACAAGGGTATGTAAATGCAGTGTGCTGAGTTCACTTTTAGTGCTTGTGTATATATCATTTCATAATTTACCACTCTCTATTGTACAGATAATAAGCAGTCTCATTCCTGGGTGGGCCAATTCTCCTTCACTGGAATATCATTAGTTGCTATAGTTCCTTGTCTAGATTTAGGAGACAGTGAAATTCCCTTTCTTTCCCCATTAATATGTTCATTGATATTGCCACTGTTCTGACCTTGCTTACACAGCCATTTTTAGGAGAGACTGTTTCCCAGGTGACTTCCTATTCTTCTGGCTCTTACAAGTTTTCCACCCTATTTCTGTGTTCTTCTCTAAGCCATAGACACAGGTGCTGTGATATAGATGTATTCCTTACTAGGGCTAGATTCCTCACAATCCGTCGCTCTCTGAATTGTGTCAGATTGTGTTTCTTTTGTGATGGTCTTCATTTGGTAGAAAGACAGGCTTCTTTGTTGAGGGGTGGTAACTCCACCTATATGGCTAAGATTTAGTAAGGAATTAAATTCTCGTCTGGCAAAGTGTCAGAAGACTATTTTCTAAAATCCATAACCTCACTAGCTATATCAAGGCTTCCAGTACTAGGAATAATCTCCCTCCTGCTGTGTGGGATTTAAGTTCAAATTTCTGCTGATATCTGTTTTATTTTCACTGTGGCTACACAATATGCATGGTATTATTTCAATTTAATCTACTTAATGAGGCTGACTTTCTGTGGGATGTATAATGTGATGAACTTTAGAGATAGTTCTATGTAACCTTGTTAAGAATATGCATACCATGTCTGCTTAGTGGGATACATCTAGAATCTTAAACTAGTTGTTTCATTGTATATTTTAGCTCAGTTTGTTAGCTGATTTTTATTTTCTTTGCTAATGTGAAAGTGGCTAATTGATCAGTCATTGTTATCATGTCTATACTTATTTGGTCTTTTTAGTATAGGTTTTATGAGTATCCTTTGGGTATAACCCAAGGATAATATCCCTGGTTCTTGAGGTAGATTTTTTGCCAATTTTCTGAAACTGCCATACTGATTTTCAAAGTACTTGTACCAGTTTGAACTCCCACCAGCAGTGGAGGAGTGTACCTCTGACTCTACATTCTCTCCAAAAAAGTTCCCTCACCACATCAAAACACAAAATATACAGAATAAAGAAAGAATGTTAAGACCTGCAAAGGGTAAAGACCAAATAATATATAAAGACAGACCCATCAGAATAACACCCGACTTCTCAGTGGAGACTCTGAAAACTAGAAGGTACTAGCAGACCATAGAGGCCAATCCAGACTACTCTACCCAACAAAACATTCAGTCACCATAGATGAAGAAAACAAGGTATTCCATGGTAAATCCTTACACATGACCTATTCAGAAATCCAACATTACAGAAAGTACTAGAAGGAAAGATAGCTGTACCCACAAAAGCACAGGCAATAGATAATCCCACACCAGCCAGTCCTAATTAAGGGAAACAGAAACATACACTACTACCAAAATATGACAAGAATTAGCAATCACTGGTCATTAATTTCCCTTAATATTAGTGGACTTAACTTGCCTATAAAAAGACACAGGCTAACAGAGTGGATATGGATGCCTTCTCCATTTGCATGTTCCTTGGTGACAGCAAATAGATGAGTCATGTTTTTACTTTCTAGTCTTTTAATTGGTAAATTAGGGCCTTTTACAATAAATGTTATAATTCAGTAGGATTTGATGTTGTTACAGTTTTGTTGTTCATTGCTCTGGTTAGTTGATAATTAGTTCTTTACTTCCTTCCCTGCTAGAGTTGCATGTTTATTGGAATACTTGAATGGGTATCATCAATCTTTCCCAATTTTCCTGCATTCATCTGTTTCTTTTATGAACTGTAGTCTGCATATATTATTATACTTCTTCTTTAAGAATATTCTGTAAAGCAAAGTACATTATAATAAATTTTCTAAATTTTTATCTTGAAATCTTATTTCTTTATCTTTTGTATATTAATTTCCTAGATATACTTTCTTGGCTGACAAGAATCTCCTTTTGGCATTTGGGTTCTTTCATTCCATAACTTTTAGAGTTGTTGATGACAAGTCAGACATTTGTCTCTTCTTTTCATTTTAATTGGTGTTTTCCTTTCAGTTTTTAGGATTTAGTTTTTGTTTTTGTTTTTTTTTTTTTGCTTTTTTTTTCTTTATAGTCTTGACATCTTGATTACGAGATGTTTTAGAGAGGATCTTTTCTGCCCACACATATTTGGTTTTCTACATGATTCCTGTGTAAGATGTCTATTTGTTTCTCTATGATTAAGAAATTCTCCCCTCAGCCAGGCGGTGGTGGCACACGCCTTTAATCCCAGCACTCAGGAGGCAGAAGCAGGCAGATCTCTGTGAGTTCGAGGCCAACCTGGTCTACAAGAGCTAGTTCCAGAATGGGCTCTAAACTACAGTGAAACCCTGTCTCGAAACACCAAAAAAGAAAGAAAAATGAGAGAGAGAAAATTTTTCAAGTTGATGGAGGGCCTGCTTTCCGGCTGCCCAGCTAGCTTACACCAGAAATAATCAAATAGAAATTGTATTAATTAAAACACTGCTTGGCCATTAGCTCTAGGCTCCTATTGGCTAACTCTCATATCTTGATTTAACAATTTCTATTAAATCTGTGTTCACCACGAGGTCACGGCTTACCCGGAAAGATTTTGCATGTCTGATCTGGCGTCTCCATGGCAGCTCTCTCTGTCTGCCCTTCTTCCCAGCATTTAGTTCTGTCTAATCCACCTATGTACGTGCTGCCCTATCAGGCAAGCAGGTTTTTATTGATTAACCAATGAAAGCAATACATAAACAAAAGGACCTGCTACACCATTCTCACCTTATAATCTAGGCAACAATTTCTCATTTGCTTCCCAACTCCTCAGACCCAAAATATCACACAGAAACTATCTTAATTATAACACTGCTTAGCCAATGATTCAGGCATATTTCTAGCTAGATTACATCTTGAATTATCCCATTTCTATTAATTTATGTATCGGCACCAGGCTGTGGCTTACTGATAAGGACCAGGCTTCTGTCTTCTTCAGTAACTATATGGCATCTCCCTGTCTACACCTACTTTCTCTCTGTTCCAGTTTTCTTCCTGGCTTTACTCTGCTAAGCCATTCCAAAACAGCTTTATTCATTAGCCAATAAAAGCAAGACATATACAGAAGGACTTTCTACATCATTATAGTATTAATTAATAGACTGACAAGGCAATTAGTTTGTCTCAGTTCCTTGTCAATCCCATATTTTTTTTTTTCATATATTCTTTGTTTTGATCTCTTGAGCGGAGTTTATCACAGAAAAAAAAATGGGATTGTAGTCATGTTCATTTTTTTTTCTGTGTTTATCTGTCTGTTTTAATGTCTCTGTCAAGTCCATCAACACAGACTCTACATTTTACGGTATTGCTTTCTGATGTGTTATTTGATTTGTTCTTTCCTTTCCACGTTTTCTATGAGATACTTTTTTTTTCCTCTCCCTTATTGTATCCCCCCTTAATATTTTAATTCCTTTTATATTATTCAATATGATGAATTTTTTTCCATTTTGGTAATTCCCTTTTTTATACTTGAATTAGTTTTGTAAGTTTCTTTGTCATGGCTTGCATTAAATTATTTGCCAGTTAATTTTAATCATCTACTTGAACTTTGATATTTTCAAAAACAAAAAGAGTATATTTTACTCACTGATGTCTTCTTTTAACTGTCTGCTGAGAGGTTGTCCATTTGTGAAGTTTATGTTTTCTAAACTTTCTGTGTGGTTTTGTTGTTGGTTGTAAAGTTTTGCATATCAATTAGGAGTACATGGGACCTCTGGTTTGGACTTTTTATTTCTTCATTGATTTTATTTCTTTTCTTTTATATAAAATCCCTTTGGTGGTCTATATGTACTTATGTTTGTGTTGGGAGATGCAGAGTCAACTACTGTCTCAGTTTTTAGCTTCAGGGGAAGACTGTGTTCTGAACTTGTATCTCTTGTAAGTTTAACTGAGGGGAGTACTAAGGACTTCTTTGTTGAAATGCTGCGTTCTGACTAAAGTGCAAACTTCTGCTCTTCTCCATCACTTGCTCTGAGCGTTTTGAGGGTACACTTCACAGAGTTTTGAGGGTACACTTCACAGAGTTCCAACTCAGAAGGAATTCTATGAGGTGTCATTCAGTATCTTCCACTTCAGTGGCTACCCAAACATTCCCACCTTCCTCTCTTGGACTGGTCCCCAGAAGCTCAGCCCAGTGTTTTGTTGAGGATCTCTGTAACTGCTTCGATTAGTTGCTAGATGAAGGTTCTATGATAACACTTAAGGTAGTCAACAATCTGATTACAGGGCAAGATTTTACTCAAACACAAAAGAATATAGCTTCTTCTCCTCACCTCATAGAAGCTTTCCTCAACTGACTACATACTAGGTTACAAGGAAAACCTCAATAAATAAATTAAAAAAGGAATAATCCTGAGTATGTTATCAGATCACCATGGCTTAAAGTTAGAATTCAATTCAACAACAACACTAATTGCAGAAAACCCATAAACTCATGAAAACTGAGCAATACTCAGCTGGATCACCACGGGGTAAAGGAAGAAATAAACAAAGAAAATTAAAGACTTCCTACAATCAATGAAAATGAATGCACAACATACCCAAACTTATGGGACACTTTTAAAGTGACTAAGAGGAAAGTTCATAGTGCTATGTGCCTACATAAGGAACCTGGGGAAATCTCACACAAGTGACTTAACAGCACATCAGAAAGCCCTAGAATGACAGGAAGCAAACTCATCCAGCAGGACTACATGCCAGATAATCAAATTGAGGGCTGAAATCAATAAAATAGAAAAAAGAAGGAAATACAAAGAATCAATGAGACAAAGTGTTGGTTCTTTAAGGAAATCAATAAGATAGACAAATGATTACCCATACTAACCAAAAGTCAGAGAGGGAATATGCAAATTAACAAAATCAGAAATGAAAAGGGGGGCATAACAAGAGACACAGAGAAAATCCAGAGAATTATGAGGTCATACTACAAAAAAATTGACTCCACAAAATTGGAAAATTTAAAGGAAATGGACAATTTTCTGGATAGGTACCTCATACCAAAATTAAATAAAAAGAGATAAACAATCTAAATAGACTTATAACCCATAAGGAAATAGAAACAGTCATCACAAGTCTCCCAAGCATAAAAAGCCCAGGATCAGATGGTTTCAGCTCACAATTCTATCGGAACTTCCAAGAAATGGTAATACTAGTACACCTCAAATTATTCCATACAATAGGAACAAAAGGCACATTGCCAAACACCTTTTATGTGGCATCAGTTACCCTGGTACCCAAACCACACAAATATGCAACTAAGAAAGAGAATTACAGACTAATCTCCCTCCTGAACATTGATGAAATATACTCAATAAAGTTCTCACAAATCAAATCCAAGAGCACATAAAAATTATCCTAATTTTCTGAGAAATTGCCATACCAACATCCAAAAGGGTTGTATCAGCTTGCATTCCCACCAGCAATGCAGAAGTGTTTCCCTTTCCCCACAACCTCTCCAGCATAAGTTGTCATCAGTGTTTTTGATCTTGGCCATTCTTACAGGTGGAAGATGGAATCTAAGAGTTGTTTTGATTTGCATTTATCTGATGTCTAAGGATGTTGAACATTTTCTTAAGCTTAAGTGTCTTTCAGCCATTTTAGATTCCTCTGCTGAGAGTTCGCTGTTTAAGTTTATACTCCATTTTTTATTGGATTATAAAATCTTTTGGTGTCCAATCTTGAGTTCTTTGTATATTTTGGAGATCAGACCTCTGTCTGATGTGGGTTAGTGAAGATCTTTTCCTATTCTGTAGGCTGTCGTTTTGTCTTTTTGACCGTGTCCTTTGCTTTACAGAAACTTCAGTTTTAGGAAGTCCCATTTATTAATTATTTTTCTCAGTGTCTGTGCTGCTAGAGTTATATTTAGGAAGTGGTTTCCTGTGCCAATGTATTCAAGTATACTTCCTACTTTCTCTTCTACAAGGTTCAGTGTGGCTGGCTTTATGTTGAGGTCATTGATCCATTTGGACTTGAGTTTTGTGCATGGTGATAGATATGGATCTATTTTCATTTCTCTACATGTTGATATCCAGTTATGCCAGCACCACTTGTTAAATATATTTTCTTTTTTCCATTTTACATTTTTTACTTCTTTATCAAATATCAGGTGTTCAAGGATGTGTGGATTGATATCCAGGTCTTCTATTCAGTTTCATTGGTCTCCTGTCTATTCTTATGCTAGTACCAGGCTGTTTTCAGTACTGTAGCTCTGTAGTAGAGTTTGAAGTCAGAGATTGTGATGCCTCCAGAAGTTATTTTATTGCCCAGTATTGTTTGAGCTATCCTGGGATTTTTATTTTTCCGAATAAAGTTGAATTCCGTTCTTTCGAGGTCTTTGAAGAATTTTGCTGGGATTTTGCTGGGCAAAACCCAATAATACCACTTTTGGGTATATATCCAAAGGATGCTCAATCGTGCCACAAAGACATGTGCTCAACTATGTTCATAGCAGCTTTGTTTGTCATAGCCAGAACCTGGAAATAACCTAAATGCCCCTCAATTAAAGAAATGATAAGAAAAATGAGGTACATTTTCACAATGGAGTACTACACAGCAGGAAAAAAATAATGACAACTTAAAATTTGCAGGAAAATGGATGGAACTAGAAAACATTATTTTGAGTGAGATAACCCAGACACAGAAAGACAATTATCATATGTACTCACTCATAGGTGGCTTTTAAACATAAAGCAAAGAAAGCCAGCCTACAAACCACAATCCCAGATAACTTAGAAAATGCGGACACTAGGAGAGACTTACATAGATATAATCTACATGGGAAGTAGAGAGTATAAAAAGACAAGATCTTCTGAGTAAATTGGGAGCATGGGGATCTTGGGGGAGGATTGAAGGGGTGAGGGGAAAGGAAGGGAGTGGAGCAGAGAAAAATGTAGAGCTCAATAAATATGAATATATATATAATCATTCACCTTAATAAAGTTGGCTTCATCTCAGAGATACATCATATAAATAAACTGAAAGAAAAAATTATGTGATCATTCCGTTAGATGCTAAAAAAGCATTCAGCAAAACCCAACACCCCTTCTTGAAAAAGGTCTTGGTGAATTTACTTTTCCATTGCAATTTTATAAATATTTTACTTAGGGCAATTTAATTTTTAATTGTAGTTATTTTAATTGAATGTTTTTAATACAAACCTTCAAAATTCTTCAACATATTTCATTACAACAATGATAAAATGAATCTTTTGACACAGTGCACAAATAATGTACCCTTTAATTTTGCTCAATTAAAGATAGTAATGTGGTATGACCTATAGTACACATGTTTATATTGTATATTGTATATTTTTGACAATTATTATTATTGGGTTGAACTATCTTTTCATCTATAATTAGTAGCTTTTCACTGAATATAATTTCCTAGAGGAACTAACAGTGCAGTTCTTTGTGATAAGTTTTAAACCTATAAACATTAAAGAAAATAAATACACTATTGGTTCTACCATATTTGAAAGCAATGGTAAACCGGGAACTGAGATAAGATGTTGTATTAATTATCTTTGCTTTTTCCCTCTTTTATTGGAAAATAATTTTTTTCTCATAAAATGTACCCTGATTACAGTTTCTTCTCCCTTGATTCTTCCCAGTTCCTTCCCACCTCATTTCCTGCATCCAATATCTTTCTGTCTCTCATTAGAACATAATCAAGATTGTATATAAATATAACTATATAGTATATTATATATTAAAAGTATGAGTATAGTACAATATGATAAGATAAAACAAAGATTAACATGTTTCAATTGAACAAAAACAAGCAAGCAAAAATAAAAGAGCAAAAGTGAAGGCACAAGAAAAAGATATCCTCTTTTTTGTACACTCAGGAATCTCATAAAAACACTGAATAATAAGCCATAATATTTATACAGAGGACCTGTAGGGTAACTAGAGAGAAGAAAAATTAATTTTATATATGATAAAAATTAAGAATAAGATAAAAGATTTTAAAAACAGGAAGAGCTATGATAGGACATTTTTAGACAAGGAACATTCAATGATATCATTTATTTCATATTCTGTTTACCATGCAGTGATGAAGATAGTTTGCTTCCCTTGGAGAAAAAACAGTTTTAATTCACAAATGGTTATCAATTGGAAGTAGTTTGTGGGTTACAGATTGGAGCATTTGTCTATTTCTTTCAACTCTAAGACCTCAACTACAGACCAGTATAGGCACTGCGTATGCTACTTAAGTCTCTCTGAGTTCACATGTGGATTGACCATGTTGAATTAGAGGACCTTGTTTTATTGGTGTCCTCCATTCCCTGTGGCTCTTAAAATGGTTTCCTTCTCTTCTTCCTGAGGATTCCCTAAATGCTGAGAAGAGGCATTTGATGGAGACATCCAGACATCCCATTTTGTGTTGAATATTCCAAAGTCTCTCACTCTCTCGTAATGTTTGATGGTGGAGCTCTGGATTTGACCCCATCTGCTGCAGAGGGAAGCATCTCTGAGGACAACTGAGCAACACAATGATCTATGAGTATAGCAGAAAATTAATAGGAATCATTTTATTGACAAATTTTTGTTAGGGTTTGAACACTGGTATTGTCTCAGGTTTTTGGTCCCTCCCACCTCCCCACCCTTCTCATCCACTCCATAGAAAGGGTAAGAGAATGGAGAGTCAACATAGACTGGCACATCAAGATGAGACAGGACCAAGGCCCTCCCCTCTACATCAAGACTGAACAAGGCATCCCACCATAGGGAATTGCCAAAAAACCACCTCATGCATCAGGGATAGATCCTGGTTTCAATGCCAGGGCCCCCACAAACAAGCCATGTCACACAACTGTCATCCACATACAACAAGCCTACTTCAGTCTCATGCAGGCTCCCCAAATGCTGGTCCAGAGTTCTTGAGGTCCAATGAACTCAGGTCAGCTGTCTCTGTGGATTTCCCCATCAAAATCTTGATCCCTCCTTACTCATGTAATTCCTCCTTCCTCTCTTCAACTAAACTTCTGGAGCTCGGCCCAGTGGTTGGCTGAGAATCTCTCCACCTGTTTCGCTTAGTTACTTGATGTCGTTTCTATGATGAGAATTAGGTAATCACCAATCTGATCAGTGAAGAAGGTTAAAAAGTAATTGTGTATGTAGTACTGCTCACCATAGAAGTAAAGTGTGATTATCAGTCATGTATATATAGTTTCCTTTCATTAGTGCAATTTTTAAATTCCCTACAATCTGGAAATACAAAGAAAGGATTTTGAGCTGAAAAGCTTCAATTTTTAGTAGGCAAAATAAAATTGGGCTTTCTGGAAAATGGGAAGGATGTTGGTACAGATGTGGACTGCAGTTGTTAGCAATTAAAAGAAGAAAAGTGAAAAAGAAAAAAAAAGAAAGGTGAAAAAGAAGAAAAGTGTTTAAACGAGAGAAAATAATGCCTCTTTAAAGAAATGGAAGTATTGGCTGTGTGGGAGCTTAGGCAGTTTGGATGCTCACCTTACTAGACCTGGATGGAGGTGGGTGGTCCTTGGACTTCCCACAGGGCAGAGAACCTTGATTGCTCTTCGGGCTGATGAGGGAGGGGGACTTGACTGGGGGAGGGGGAGGGAAATGGGAGGTGGTGGCGGGGAGGAGGCAGAAATCTTTAATAAATAAATCAATAATTAAAAAAAAAGAAATGGAAGTCAACCTCAGAGTGCAATCAACAAAGAGTTCTACATTTCACTTGTAAATCGTGGTTCCAGATTTCTTGGAAGTGCATCAAGAAAGCAGTGTTTCTGTGGTCGACACCCTTTCCATTTGCTAATATTCACATAGGCTGACATTCATAGTCATGTGTCACTGTGTAGAATTGGCCTGTTTTTTATCAAGGCCAGAGTGCTTTCCCTGCACTGTCTTATCTGTGCATTACCACTGGGCAATGCTTTCCACACTTCATTCCTTTAAGATGAGATATTACAACTTCTTGCTATGATTGAAAAGCCATAATCAAGACTTGTAGTATATACCACATGGCTGAGAGGAAGAGTTATGTATTGGAGTATTTAGCTACACTCCCATACTTGCTTTTAAAAATATTACCTATCTATAATAAGAATGTTCAATAATTCAATGCATATTCATTTACCATTATCTTTGAAAATGAGGAAAAATTAGATAGGTATTAAAATACATGCGTATTTTTTGCAATGAAATCTTTTTATAAATTTTGTTTTATTTAATTAATTTATTCATTTTACATATGGACCAGTTTCCCCTCCCTTCTCTCTTCCCATTCATTCCCCTTTCTCCCATCTACCCACCTCCCCATCTATTCCTCATCCATCTCCATTTAGAAGTGGACAAACCTTCCATGGGCTTAAACAAAGCATGGCACGTGAAGTGGAAAAAGGACTGAAATTGTAACACAATACATACTATCTGCCCTTAAATTCTTTTTATTAAGTTAAGTATAATTACACATATGTATCACATTTTATAAAAAAAGATATAAAAAATTACATCTTAGCATAGTTTTTCATTTTCAATGAGATAATCATAACTTCTAATTTAAAACTATAATTTGCTCTTATGTTAAGAATAGTTCAAGTTTTTGAGGGTTTTCCTACTTTCAGGGTAATTCTCCCAATTCCTTGCTTTCTACCTAGGAAATCTGAAAACCACAAAGTTCATACGATTTCTAAATCTACCTGGGAAATTTCTCTGACAGATGCTCTCCATTCAGAAGGCTCCCATTTAATGCATCCATTTAACAAATATTCATTTAGTACCTCTAATTTGCCAAACACTGCTTTGGGAATTAAAACAATGAATAAATTAGACAAAGCCCATGAGTTCTTGGATGTTATAGTACAAGTGGGTAGGGTATGAAATACCAGCAAGTCATGAATATTAAAAGACAGTATTCAGTGGTGACATGGAAGGTTGATTTGGAAGTGACTACTGGAGACCATATAAAACAGGAGCTTGAAGGAACCAAGACTTCATGCCTTAATATGGGCTTAAAAGATGTAAAAAGGAGAGGGAAACTTGGATAGGTCAGGGAGCCTGGAGGACATCAAGATTGCAAAGTATGTGGCTTATGAGAATGTCTAAGTATAGATGACCTGGTATCTTGAAGAGGCAAGAAGAATGGATAAGCAATCTCATTTTATAAAATGGATAATTTCAACCTAAACATTGAGAAAGGCAATGATTATTAGAGAAATATTACAATTAGGAGTTGCAGTACTTTTGAGACAATGTAACTACCAGGCATCTTAGCTACCTTTGGTGATGTAAGCTATAAGAGACAATTGACTGTAAAAGACTTCTTTGAGGTTTTAACTAAGCGACCTTTATTGTGAACAAAGGTATCAAGTTTTGTGGGTCATAGACTAAATTATTCTTTATTTTGATTATATTTGTGTGATATCAGTTATTTCTGAGAAATATAATTGGAATAAGTGTAGTAGACAATGGAAAATAGAAGTTATGAAAATATTACTACAAGGAAAATGTAGTCTTCATCTGAAGCACTTGCAATGCTTGACCTTTTATACCTCTTCCTCCATAGTCTCCCTTCTTTTTTATTTTTATTGTATGTATGTACATGTGTGTATTTATGTATATATAGATATATATGTAAATTTGCACACATGCATGCATGCATTTTTAAATGTGGTTTTATTGGCTACAGCAGACAAAGAAAAACAGGGGGACTATTTTCCAAAGTAAAGTCTTCATGGAATAAAATGAAGCTTGAGGAATTAATCAGGGGAACCTTTGCATCTTCACAGGGGTATGCATAAGCAGAAGGCATATTCACACACCTTGAAACCTCATTTTGAGCTGTTAACCACAATACCAGTCTCCTAAATTTCTAGAAATCTCAGATTCCTTTCTGAACTACTTTTGCAGGTTCTTTTACAACTCTAAAGGAATTATTATGTAAACTCCACCCTCAAACTTTTAATATGTCATAGAGTGCTCAATCCTATTTTACAATACATGCCACAATCCCATGCCCCATTCCTAGGCTCACATACATGTCTACTCTTTCATATGCTTTCAAAGTCCTAAACTGGGTGTATATACAGCATCCTCTAAACTTGATAATTGCATATCAGTCTAATTAAAAGTAACTATATAATATTGCTTGCTCAAATATTATAAATTCTTATAGGACTTTCTTTTCCTTTTATACCCTTTACTCCAAAATCTGTATGCTTTGAAATGCATGCCTCTGCTTAATTATTTCCTATCACCATGTCCTACAATTCTGACCTTGAACTTCATCTTCCCCCTCCTAGGTGACAAACCCTTCTGAATTGTTCTTTCTTCTCTCCTTGCTCACTCTGTGGTCTACTCAAGACCAGGACAGGAAAAGCCTTCATAAAAACACATCAACTTTCTGATATCAGCCCTCAGTCATCCACTGCACGCATTTCTTAAGCTCAGTAAATGCTCAGTGATGAAAAATACCTGTACAAGTGTCAGTTACTTTCTTCTTCAGTTTTCTCATCTTTTCTGTTTCCCATTTCTAGTTATAGATGTCTTCTGATTTGACTTCTATCAAGTTAAATAGTCCACTTTTAGGGTACCTCAACTATGTGTTCTTCATTTTGGTGGCTCTCACATCTCCACAGGCCTATTATCCCTGTTTCCATTCATCTTATCCATCATCGGATGGAGGAGTCTTCTGTAAGACCTGTGTAAATAACAATTCCAATGGGATTCATAGCTATTTTTCTTCGATTAAGATTTGTCCATGCTTACACCATTTTGGAGCAACTTAAATTTGTCAATTGCTTTTCCCCATTCTGGATTGTGTTTGCTTCATTGTCATATCCGCTAACATGGGATAGAGCCCACTATGTAATAGTTGCTTGCAAAGCACCTGCAGAGCCACAGAAGACAATCTATAGATATTATGCTTTACATGTGATGAACAATCTCATTTTCACTCTTGCACCCTTTAATTTTGTTCATTATATTTATTTTTCCCTCACATCTGCATGCAATTATAGCTTGATAATACTTCAAATGTTCTTCTCTTCTATTTCAACACTGGTACAGTATTTTCTGTGAGCATTCTGATGTGTTTCAGTCTAATCAACCAATCAACCACCCAACTGCTATAGGCAGCTGCCCCTATTTATTAGTAGAATCCTTGTGGGTAATTAAGAGAACACTTCCAAAATCCATTTAAAAATGCACATATTCAGAGGATTCCTGTGGGTACTAAAGTCCTCTGCAGAGTACGTTCTGGGGCTCTTCCCTCCATCCTCTCCTGCCTTTTCGTTCCCATCAGTACTCTCTAGTTAGTGACTTCAGGAGTCCAAAAGCCTCACCAAAGCATCCACTCTTGGTTAGTATTCTGTCACTCTCTAGAAATAATTCTCAATAAAATTTGAACAAAGGAGGTTGCATTTTCACTTTTAACCTGGAATCAAGCATTATTTGAATTGTTTCCTTCTGTTCCCACTTAGAGAACCTCCAAGAATAATAATGTATATAAATGACTCAGTTAAAAGGAATGACTTTCATTTTCTGAAGCTCAAGAAAATATTACAAAGCCATTACTTAAAAAGAAACTTTTCACGTATGTAAATATAATTGAGCAGAGTAATAAAGATAATGTGTTGATCGTATGTGGTGAGAAGATTAACAGAGGTGAGTGAAATTTCTCAAAATTGTAAATTAACACTGTGTTATTAATCTTCATAAATTTCACACCAAGGGCTCCCATTAGGTAGAGAAAAGCAGTTACAAATGATTAAAACAAGCAATAGGGCACATAAATTATAAACTTTCCCAGGAAGCAGCAACTCATATCTTTTTAACCAAAAATAGGACAAATAAAACCACAACTCTTATTTTCTTTGAACCTAGCTGATCAATTTATAATTTGTTCCCTTCAATTATTTCTGTAAATGAATGCCTATCACTTTTTTGTAAATAATATGTTTTAAAATACTTATTAAATATATTAAAGTAGATTCCCAAACAAAGGTGAGTCTGACTTTGAAGATATATTGAAACAATACCTTTCAAAATTGTGGACTTGGAAAGTTGTGGGGATATTAAAACCTTCCTTTTCACTGTGAGTCTATTGTATTTTTACATAACTTCCTTATAAGCTGTGTTGTTTTTCATTGTTTTCTAGAGCTAAAATGGATAAACTTTAAATACCAATGCACTAGAGTGTTTTTCACAGTAAAGATATCTTCAAAAAATTCAATAATTATGTTTAAATTTAGGACATAGGATTACTGAAAATTATTGTGTTAGAACGACAATTGTAAAATAATTATATTGTTTATATTCTCTAATATTTAATGAGTCCTGATTCCTTGGATTATTTACATAACAGAGTCATAAAAATAATTTTCTGGGTATTCTTTTTTAAAAATCTGCCTCACTGGCTCCTTTTATTCATTCTTAAGAAGTTTAGTTGAGGTGACTTCCTGGGACTCTGTGGCAGAGAAGTATGGTTTATTCATGCACCAGGCTGCTCTTTTCCAGAGATGCAAATAAAACTGCGTGTGAAGGAACAGCTGCTCTCAGAGCTTGTGTCCTGTCTGCTGAGGGAGCACAGCTGGAGAGATGTGCAGAGCATTATCTTCTGTGAATCAAACAGACCAGGAAGACATTTAGCAATACATATGTAATTCCACAGCCACTGAAAAGCCCAGTCTAACCCCACCCCCGCCTCCTTTCCACAACACCATTTCAAGCTAGGGCCTCTGAAAGAGGGAAGCCTGTGAAACTAAATAGTGCTTTTGTGGATTGCACATGAAATTTTCTAAAATTTAAAACTATTTCTTCCACTGTTGCTTCCCCTTCACCATCCCTCTTTTTCCTTTTATCTTTCAAGGCTTCCTTAGCATCCACCAAGTTTTTTAGTTGGCCAAGGTTACTGGGACAGTGCAGTTAGCAGGTGAGGTCACAAATAATGGAATGAGAGTCTAGTGGCTAAAGTCCATCTTTTAAAGTCATTCTGACATCTACAAAGAGATGTTATGAATGAAGGGCAAATTAAAATTATTTAAATGAAAAACAGCAATAGAAACTGTGAGGGCGAGGAAGGAAAGATTGAAGAGAGAAAAGAAAGGTGAAGAGAGAAAACATATTATTTTTCTGTCGCAGACATGCACATTCAAACAGGAATGGTGTATCATTCTATTGGTGAATATACATTTACATAGAACATCACCAGCTTGGAAAAGCCTGTCAAATAAGACTGCAGAGCTTGGTCAGAGGATAAGAGCACTTGATGATCTTACAGAGGACATGGGTTCAATTCTCAGCCCAACATATAATACACTGTAACTCCAAGTTCAGGGGACCCTATACCCTCTTCGGCATTCTGTGAGGACCAGGCATGTATGGTATACAAACTGAAAGCAGGTGTTCACACATTCACATAAAATAAAAATAAACAAGTCTGTATTTATTTTTTAAAATAATCTTTTCACATTGTACACACCAATCTCAGTTCCCACTCCTTCCCCTTCTCCTGCCTGCTTGCCCCATCTTCCACACAATGGAGCGCTACTTAGCAGTAAAAAACAATGGCATCTTGAAATTTGCAGCTAAGTGGATGGAATTAGAATAAAACATCCTGAGTGAGGTATCCCAGACCTAAAAAGATAAATACAGTATGTACTCACTCGTAAGTGGATATTAGATGTCAAGCAATGGACAAGACCCCAGAGAAAGACCCTAAGAGGGACACACACGGCTCTCCCTGAGAAGGGGGAATAGACACAATCTTCTGAGAAAATATAGAGGAGTGGGGGATGGAGTTAGGGAGTAAGGGGAGTGGTAAAAGAGAAGGGGGTGGGAGAGGAGGACAATAAATTTTTTAAAAAGTTTCCGGCAAATGTTTTTTGTTACCTACTCCTATGAACATAATTCAGAATCTGACACATTTTCTCTTCCTACTTAAAATCCCTGGTTGTCTAGACAGCCTGCTTCTCCATTGTCTCAGACTGTACCCACTTCAGTGCCGCAGTACTGACTTTTTTCCTAAATCCAATATTAGTTTTCACTTTAGTCTTAGTTGATGTTTCTGGCAATTTAACACATGAGCACTCTCTTGACATCACTCCTCTCCTCAAACTCCTCCTGTGTCTCCTCACTTCCACATTCGTAGACCTTATGTGATTATTATTATTACATGTACAGACACGTGTACACATGTATACAGAACCTACTGAGCATATATAGCATTGATCTTATGGCCATGTGCCCAGGGTTGATCACTTAAGATTGGAAATTCTATGCAGGAGCTCATGCCTCATGGAAACTCCTCCCATACATCAATCAATGCTCTTCTGGGAGAGGTGGGAACCTGTGCAATTTTGCCTGTCTATGTTGGCATATCTACTACTGTTATCAACAAGCTGGTCTTAGTTAGGCAGCCTATATTGTTATATGAATGTATATATAC
>NW_026068015.1:3354243-3403377 GCF_014885135.2 Alexandromys fortis
ATCTAAATATGGGAATCCTGGACTTTGACTCTAAAAGTATTTCTGTCCTTTAATCCATGATTTTCCATGAGCCTTAAGTGTTGAGATTGTATCACAGGAGTATCAGTGATATACTGATACTTGGTATCTTGGTCACCCCATTGCCCAATTGTTCTCTTTATTTGGACCAATTGTAGATTGCTGTAATAGTCTCCTGTTACTAAAAGAAGATTTTTTGTTGAGGGATGAGAGCAAAATTTATCTTTGAGTATAAAGACAAGCATTAAAAATATAGTTAGAAATTACACTGGCATAGGAAAACAGCAATAGTAAGTTCACCTATCAGGTCTATGCCCTCTCCAGCCATGGGTAGTTGGCTAGGTTTTCAGTACCAGAGAAGAATTCCCCCCTATTGAGTGGACCAATTAGACATCTGTTGTTTACCCCAGGAGCAATTATTGTGGCTCTCTCGCCAGTCCAGGCATTGATAGGATTTGCAGGCTTTACTGCTGGGTAGGACTACTGATTACTCCTCTCTGCAGTCCCAGATTACATAGCAACTTCCAAAACTAGAAGAGTCAGTCCTCGGGGAGTAGTCTTCCTGCCAGTCCCAGATAGCTTTCTCCATGTCCTGGGTCTAAAATGTTTTATTTTCAACTATAGTATCTTTTTTTTTTTAAATATTTAAAATATTTTTATTTTACTTTTAAAACAACTTATTTTACATACCAAACCCAGTTCCCTCTCCCTCCTGTTCTCCTACTCCCCTCATCTTCTCTCCACCCCATCCCTGAACCACTCCTCAGAGATGGTGAGGCCTCCCATGGGCAGTCAACAAATTCTGTCACATTACTTGAGGCAGGACCAAGGCCCTCTGCTCTATATTTAGGCTGAACTAGGTATTTTTCCATAGGGAATGTGCTCCAAAAAGCCAGTTCATGCACTAGGGATAAATACTGGTTCCATTGCTACTGCCCCCCAAAACTGCCCAAGCCACACAACTGTCACCCACATTCAGAGGGCCTAGTTCGGTCTTACGCAGGTTCCCCAGCTCTCAGTCCCACTTGCTCTGGGCAGCTGTTTTGGTAGGTTTCCCCGTCCTTCAGCTCCAGAAAGGAAGTCAGGGCAATCACAATAGCCCAGAGTGTTTTGGAATACTATTATATTCCTCCTAAGACCAATGCACAGGGAGGTTTCCCAAGGTTAACACTGGGATAATGATAATCATCACTCCATAGAATTCATTAAATAGATGCACATACAGCCATACTTGCATACATGTATTTTAAATAAGCTTTTTAATTAAAAATAATTTGTTGAACACCCTTTTTAAAGATTCTTAGTATTTATTATCTCTCTTTCTTTCCTTCTATGTTACACTTTTCCCTCCCTCCTCCGTTAAAACTAACACCTATTTTCACCACCTCCTCCTTGGGAGCATCTGTACCCTACTGTCAACCTTTCTAGGGCTCCTTCTCCCTCCCTCGTGCCATGGTCCCTTTCCACGTAATTAATTTCTTCATATTCTTCAGGTTATGTACTCCAATCTACGAATTCAAGCAGAAACACGAAGTCAGAGAGAATACATGGCACTGTTTGTGTTTCATGGTCCGAGTTACCTCACTCAGAATGTAGAGGGCTTTGAGTACATGTCAAGCAGTGGTACCGTTGGTGATAGATTTATTTCTAAATTTCTGAGTATTCTTTGTGGTAATTTGTAGAGTTGCTGCAAAATTTGAAGTTCCACAGTGGGAGTTGATTGGTGGAGGGGCAGGGAAGTGGGAGGCGGTGGTGGGGAGGAGGCAGAAATCTTTAATAAATAAATAAATAATAAATAAGTAAATAAATAAATAATAATAATAAACATTCTGTAGGCAAACCAAAAAAAAAATGGCAGGAGAGTGGGAGAAGATAGAAATTGTCAAAGGGCAAATACAGATTCCTGGGGCTTAAATCAAGGTTATAGGTCCCTCTTTACAAACTGAAATCACAATGTCTTTCAAAATTTGTTCGTGCAGATTTTTAATCCATCTTTCCTATCTGATTCTGACACAATTGAAGAAATGTGACTTTGTTTTTTTTTAATATTTGGTTTATATTTGTAATCATATTTTATGTTCCAGATGATAAAGCTTTATTTGTTTTCTTTCTGTATGCTCCTGATTATGTTTGTTCCCCTCTTTAGTTCAAAGTATTGCTTCTAGTATTCTGAATGGTTTGATGGATAAAAATTACATTAACTTTTTCTCTGAGCCTTTTGAAGGTCTGGGTTATTCTGTAGACATTGGATTCTTCTACTTCTCCTATGTCTGTAAGTCGAAGATTTCCACTTTCAGTAGTGTCTCAGGGTAACTAACTTTGAAGTCCTTTCTCATGTGTGTGTTTAATTTTTTCTTTATTTTGGCTGATGCCATCTAATTCCTATTATTTATCTTCAAATCCCAATACTTCATATCTACTACTTGATCTATTCTACTGACAAAATTTCCCCACATATATTCTAAATGTATTATTTTTCAGTTCTGTTTTCATTTAATCATGGATTTTTTAAAGTACTTCTACCTCTTTATTGAGTTCATGTTTCTGATCCTGAATTTTCTTTATAATTTCTTTTAACCATATATTTGCATTTTCTTGTAATTGATTTAGGATTTTATTCCTACCCTTATTAAGTTCATTTAGGCATGTCTTTGCATTTTCTTTAAACTCATTGAATTCTTTGTTTATGTTGCAATTATTTTTTTTTAAATCTCTTGCCTGAAGATTCATCTAAATTATTCTCATTGTAGAATATTCTATAGGATTAGTGAATTTTCAATTGGGGGCATTATAGTGTCCTGGGTTTTAATATTATTTGTGATTTGTGATATTTCTTGGGCATGTGCAATTACGTGTTTGATGTGATTTTCTTGGGTGCCTCTGTTGAGTAGAATTTTAGTTTTTGTTTTGCTATTAATCAATAAACCCAAGTTTGGTTAATTTCAGATCAGAAATAAGGAACTAATATAGTAATATTTAAGATTTTTCAAGTAGATATTTATACTCAGTACTATGCACAATGAGAAAAAAAAAACTTATGGGCTCTAATTTGCCTCTCTTGAAAATTATGGCTAGCTGGGAAGTTAGAACCTAGTACACAGAAAACATTCTGACTACTGGCACAAATAAAAAATTGGGAATGATCCACAAATCTCATTTCTTTTTAATAATTTGATAAGGTCACAGAATTCACTGAAGGCTATTATACTCATGGATATAGATTATTAATGAGAAATGATTTATAATAAGTTTACCAGGAGAAGTAGTACATAAAACAGAGTACAATGAGGCATCAAACATGGAGTTACCATAGTTGCTTTGCAAACAGGAGAGTTAAATTTTCTTGTGATCAATCATAAAACTATATAGGAGCTGCCAAACAGAAAACCTCATTCAAGTGCCAGCATCCAGATTCAATAAAAAGTTAGAGTCTCTTTGTGAGGGCAAATTTATAATTTTAAACTAATCATAAAATACAGCCTAGCCTAAATTATACTGTTAATCTCTATAACATGGTCAGCCACCACCTTAAATAACATTATCCAACTATCTGGTATGATCCAAGTTTTCCAGGAAAATAAATTGACTAAGTATTGGACATGACACTCCCAGAGCTAGCAGCTGAGGATAATGTTCAGATCTCACTGAAATATATAATAAATTCATTACTGTAAGGCCACTACTATTAATTTCAACCAACCTAGTATTTGACTTTCAACCCAAATGAATTACAAACCCTTAAACTTGGGTAGTTTAAATGATGCTATTCTGATTCAAAATGCCGTAAAAGTAGTTGTAATTGCTACACAAAAGAAGAAAGAGAAACAAAAGCAGGGAAAAGACAAAGAACTTCATTAAACACTTCACATTAATCATCAGAGTTTTTGGAAGTCATCACTCTGTGCTTCACTCTATGCTACTTGTTCTGGATATTGGTCACAGTTAGTTGAGATAGATAATCATAGTTTTAAGATTGAAATTATGGCATACAATTAAGTGCTCAGCTTTTAGGAGTGGTTGGTTCCACTGAGTAGGAAATCTTTGAGATTCCTCTCACTTGGTCCTGAATGATGTTAGGTTGAAAGTATGTAGTAAGATCTGTAAATCTGCCTATTTACATCTCAGGAAAAAAAATACAGTAGCCCAACATGTTTCCAACAAGATTTAATATAAAAGTGCATTGACAGTGAAAATAAAATTTAGCCATTAAAAGTTTTCTTAAAATGTATTTGGCACTTATATGGTCAAGGTTGCTGTTTTATGTCCTTCAAGCATTGTCAGAATTGTCAGTCTATAACCCTTGTGTGTTGCTATCATATATTTTGGAATAAAACCACATAGCTGTAGTCAAGGGAGTAAAAGTTTGGAATAGTAGAAAAGAAGCCTACACTGCAAGCAACCTATTCACTGCCAACAATGCCTTGGAAAACTATTTTAATGATGGTACTGTTTGTTGGACACAACTTCCACCAGTACATGTAAGTTAGAATTAAACTGTTTTATATCCTGACTATATGTTTTTCTATACTTACCAAACAAATATTTATAATTTCTTCCATGGGAAAATACAATGAATACACTGAATACAATGGCTTATAACTTATGCAATCCAACAATTTAAGTTATCAAAGCAGTATGAGTATAGTATACACTAATCCAACTTAAAATGCAATGAAAAGTGTGACGTGGTTCTGAACTCAGAGTGTCGCTGTAACTTCATTCATTGTTATCTTCCTTCCCATGCCCTCCAAGAAAACTATGAATACCTCCATATCTGTTTACCTTTCTCTTTAATAACCTCCATATCGGTAGACATTCCTATGATCTATATATTTACCATGTTACAAATTGTAGCCATAAACAAAGGACATTGAGACTATAGTTCACGATCCTAGAGAACCTAAGTAATAAAGTGAACCACAACAAAAGCATATATAGATCCTCCTGGAAATTGGAAGCAGACAAGATCTCCAGGCAAAAGTTGGGATCATGGAGGTGCATGTGGGGTGGGGGAAGAGGAGAGGGGGAGAGAGAAGAGAGAAGAGGAGGGTTGGGGAGAGTTTGGGGATTGGGATGGTTGAGATGCAGGAAGAACGGATACGGGAGCAGGGAAGAAGATATCTTAATTAAGGGCGGCATTCTGGGGTTGGCAAGAGGCTGGACTATAGAGGGGGTCCCAGATGTCCACAGGGATGTCACCAGCTAGGACTCTGAGCAGTGGAGGAGAGGGTGCCTGAACTGGCCTTGTCCAGTAGTCAGACTGATGACTATCTTGAATATCACCATAGAACCTTTGTCCCGTGACAGATGGAGATAGAAACAGAGTCCCACATGGGAGTACTGGACTGAGCTCCCAAGATCCAGTGGAAGAGCAGAAGGAGGGAGAATATGAGCAAGGAAGTCAGTACCACTAGGGGATAATCCACCCACTGAGACAGTGTGCCTGGTCTAATGGGAGATCACCAAAGCCATCTGGAATGGGACTGAATGAGCATGGGATCAAACTGAACCCTGTGAATGTGGCTGACAATTGGGGCAGACTGAGAAGACAATGATAATGGCACTGGGTTTTGATCCTACTGCATGTACTGACTTTTGGGGATCCTAGTCTGTTTGGATGCACACCTTCCTAGACCTGGATGGAAAGGGAGGTGTCTTGGACTTCCCACAGGGCAGGGTACCCTGCCCTCTCTTAGAACTGGAGGGGGATGGAAGGAGGGTGAGTGGGGAAGCAGGAGGGAAGCGGGTGGTGGGAAGGAAGTGGAAATTTTGATCCCTAATATTAATAAAGTAATAAAAAATAAACTTCAAGTATAATATTATGAAGACATTGTAACTGATATTGTGATCTTTAAGTCTTTTCCATTATTTTTATCTTCAGATATCATCTAATAGGTTTGGAATTGGGCACAGAATATTATAATTACTTGAACCTGAATTATTTTGAACTACCCATCTGTATTTTTATGTAATAAAATATTACAAATTTGCTTTTATCTTATATAGGTAATTTAATTGCAATATTTCTCCTGTCTATTTTCTCCCTCCAGACTCTACTATATACCCCTAATGATCTTCTTCAAATACATGGCCTCTTTTATTCTAATTGTTACTGCAAGCATATATGTATACATTCAGACATTCTAAATATAGCATCTTCAGTTTGTTTTTTGCTACCTGTATGTATATTTTCAAATTCTGAAAGTAGCAATGGCCAGTATTATCAGATAATCTCCTTGTTTCAGCATGTTGACACTAGTGGTTCAGGTCATACACACGGGTGAAGTACGGGCTCACAATGAGTAGGATTCTCTTGCTGTGCATAATTTCATGACTGTTCAGGGCTCAAACATTCTTTGACTGTTTGCCAGAGAATGTGTAGCTCTTTTCTATGTGGACCTCTCTAGAGGAAGGGCATCATGTGACATCTTGCTTATTTTACTGTCAGCAAGTGTAAGATAATGGCTCAAATGGAATCAGGTTCCTCTTGTAACCTAATCTCAGGAGGGGCACCATAACAGAACAGTGGAAAGGAGTCAGATCCAGTAGAGTCACAAAGGGAGAGGTTGGTGCAAGAGAGTAAACTGGAAACTGCCTCACAGTCTTCTGTTCACAGTGTCCTTAGGCTAAAAAACCTTTGCAATTGGATGCATTGCTTAATTGAAGATGTTCATGGAGTTTGGGGAATTCTTGTCACTGAAGAATCCTCACCTATTTACTTTGACTCACAGTGATTCTAAATTTCATTCAAAGTCTGCCCTTAGCCCTTCAGCCTAGAATCTATTAATGGCCGTTCTAGGTTCTAAAGGCTTATGTCCTCCTATTAGTGTAAATTCAGAATATAAAAACAAACAAAAAAAGGTGTTCTTCACCATGATAAAGGTAAGCATGAGAGTGACTGAGCAGAAAAACAACATACATCAACTAGTTAGGTTGTGCACTGACATAGAATACCACACAAATGAGTACATGGAATTCTTACCTCCTTTCCACACATTCCCAGACTCTCTACCCTTATTTACTTTTGTAGAAAAACAAAAGCAACAACAAAAATTTATTTCAAAACAAAAAAATCCACTATGATTTAGTTTAAAAACAAAGCACTAGGTTTCATGTGCCTGGTATCTTTTCATGCACCTGGCAAGTACCTTCCTAATAATTGTATCACAGCTTCCATGAGGAGGTACAAATAGATAGAAAAAATTGCAAGAAACAGTATAAAAATGTGAAAGTTTAGAAATGACTAGATGTAAAACTGATATCACATATAGAGCTTAAAGATTTGAAATTATACATAAATGTCAGGATATAAATGAATGAATTAGGTAGTATTGGAAGAAATTCTGTATTTTATTATACCTGTTTAGTAGGAGAAGCAAGCTAGCCCTCAGGAACTAGGAACAAGTGAAATATAAATACTTTTTCTGTAACTTATTGACCCTTCTGGGTTCTTTTCTAATTCCTTCTTAATTACATTTTCAGAATAACAAACTACTTAATGTTTTGGCTGACATATTCCTTCTGTGTACATATTAGTACCTTTAATTAGATCAGTGTCAAGTGTCACTGGTTGAAGAGGCAGTGCTGTCTGGAATCTGACATTACAGATATCTGACTTAACCTATTGATTCCCTATTTTACTCTTATGAAAAGGAACGTTATCGTGACAGGAAAAAAATAAGATACAAGTTGCTGTGTATAAAACGGACAAACTTATGTTCGAAATAAGTCAATATAAGTTGCTTAAGACCAAATGATGTGGGATTCCCCTCTATATGCTGTGAATACGATTGGTTAATTAATAAAAAAAAAACCCCTGCCTAGGCCCATTGATAGAGCAGAATTGAGGTAGGTGGGGAAAATTAAGCTGAATGCTGGGAGGAAGAAGGTGGAATTAGAGAGAAGGCATGTAACACCTCTGGAGCCAGATGGAACTTTACGTGGTAAGCCACAGCCTTGTGGCCATACACAGGCTAATGGAGATGAGTGAATTTAATATGTAAGAGTCAGCCAACAAGAAGCTATAGCTAGTGGACCAAGCAATATTTAAAATAATGTAGTTTCTATGTGATTATTTTGTGTCTGAACTGTCAAGTAGCCAGGAACCAACAAGCGGCCTTCCCCAACAACCAAACTAGTATGTTTTCATAGAACTTGTTACTCATCTCTATTCATCTCAAAACTTATGAGTAACATTATAGTTACCTGATGGATAATGAACAGTTTGAACTTATATTTCAGTTATCAAAAAAATCTGATTTACCAGTTATGTGGTACAATTTTAAACCCAACACTTGGAAAGCAGAGGCAGGTGAATCTTTGTGAGTCTGAGACCAGCCTGGTCTACAGAGCTAGTTCCAGGACAGCCAGGGTTATGCAAAGAAACTCTGTCTCAAAAAAAAAAAATCTTATTTTTTTTAAAGACATGTGCTGTTCACACCCTTGACTTCTGTATAGAATTATTGAAGAGTTTTCAATCTAAAGAAACATTACCTTGAAAAGTGTTTATCAAAAAAACATTTCTATGGTTACTTTCATAGCTAAATTTAAATTGAGGTATATAATTAGGGATGTTCTACAAGAATGTTAATAGCACTTTGGGTCTTATAAAGACACTCTATCATTTCCTTCGTAACAATCTAAATAGTATGAATAGCAGGTGCTATGGATAGATTATATAAAAAAAATACAAGTAAATACATTCAAAAAAATTTAAAAATTCAAGCAATGTCTACAAGACAATTCAGTGTTCTCATTTTTATCAGAGCTAAGAGGAATGTATGGAATGCTTTATGTTTATAATATTTATTTTTCCCTAAACTTTTCTATATATTGCTTCCGTTTGGACAGATATCTGTCCACATACAGAAACGTAATTATCAGCATGTTAGAAGAGATGTCAACTTAACCATTCATTTCAGCTTCACATTTGCCCCAAGTTTCCTCCAGATGTTAAAAAAAAAAAAAAAGTATCCACCAGTGGACTTACAAATTCAGAGGACAGGGCTGGAGAGATGGCTCATTGGTTAAAAGCATTGCCTGCTTTTCCAAAGATCCTGAGTTCAATTCCCAGCAACCACATGGTGGCTCATAACCATCTGTAATGGGGTCTGGTGCCCTCTTCTGGCCTGCAGGCATACATGCAGACAGAATATTGTATACATAATAAATAAATATAAAAAAATTCAGAGGACAATGAGGCAGGAGGGCAGCTACTATTATCGTTATTACTTTCTGCACATAATAGAACGGTGAGATATTTAGAGTGTGTATTTTAGCTGCCAATTAGAAAGGGAAGAATATATTATAAAGGAAAGAGAAGAGCAACTGTTTGGACCATTGATTCCAGATGAAAATATTAACTAATGATCTCAGCAGACAGTCCCCAGAAAGATGTGAATGTCTGTTAATGAACTAGGTTACCCAAAGTATAATGGTTGAGTTTCTTTAACTCTAATTTACTGAAAATGAAGTATGGATTAACAATTAGGTATTTGCTAAAGACTTTTAAGATCTTTCAAAAATCGAACTGCAGCTTGTGAATCCCCCAGTTAGATGATTTTACAAGTTTGGTATCTATATTTACAGAAGTTCTGACATATGTTAAGTAAATTAACATAAGGATTAATGAAAGAGTCCCTGAACTCTACAGAATTGCAGTTCACATGAAGGGAGATGGACACAGATGATCAAGTACAACTGTGTTGCACAAAAGTGAAAGTGTACAGATGAGTGGAATCTGAGATGATGGAGGAGGATTCATAGACAAGCTGACATTGTCGCTAAAGAAGAGATCCCAGTCAACTACTATAACAGAAGACAGAGTGTTTTCTTGGAGAGAAACAAAAAATTGAAGGACTTTTGCTGGACAAGGCTTGTGCCAGGCTCATAAAACACTTGAAAACCCCATGTAAAAGTGTCTAGTGGTTAGGAGTTTGGGTACACAGTTGTAATCTCTGAACATAGAATGCTGAGACAGGGGAAACACAAATTTGAGACCAGCCTTTTGACTCTGCATTAAAGAAATAAGTAAAAGTAGGGTCATTGTAATTTCACTGATACTTGCCACATATACACACACCCTAGCTCCTGGCCAGAGCAGTATAATTTTTATTTTTAAGCTTGTCTATTATTTTATGTGTATGAACATTTTATCTGCATGTATGCATATGCATCATGAAGAAGCCTGATTCCTATGGAAGTCGGAGATCCTGGAACTGAAGTTACAGATATTTGGCAGACGTCATATGAGCACTGGGAATTGAACCCGTGTCCTCTTCGAGAATACATGCTCTTAAAGACTGAGTCAACTCTATTTCACCCAAGTATTCCTAAAAATAAATTAAAAAAAAAAACAAATTAATGAGTAAAGAAAGAAGCAATGCATATTTTCTGCTTTGTGATGGAATCTGCTCATCATAGACCTGTGAGCAGTAATCATAAATTTAGTGATACATTTGTGAGAAGGAAATATTATGAAAAATAACAAACTAAGAAAGTGGCATGATCAGAGTATGTACCAGAGTTATTCTGACAACTGCAGGAAACCAAGACTTAAATGTGACAGAGTGACCATGGCTTGTGTTCCAATAAGGAACCTCTTAGATTGGCATGAAAAGGCGTGCAGAATTTATATGTACTCTGACCTTGACCTAATAAGTTTCTTATCAATTTTATAGATTTTTTTAAAGATAGAAACCTAGAAATAAACATTGAGACGTCTGTGAAATATTTCAGACAACATTTGAAGGACATATAGATGCGGCAAAATCATTTTTGTTAAGAAGGCATTGCTTCTCTTATAAAAGAAAAATTGTTAAAAGATGGCTACTGTTCTTTAGGCACAGAAAAAAAGACTTGACGGATTGCCATAATGTAGGAAACACAGAAAGAAAAAAAAAACTTTAAAGCATACAACATAGCTATTTTAGGGAACAAAAAGTTAAATTTCATGGTGCTCAATCTCCTGAATTACTGGTTTTGTATAATCTCTACTCATGTTGATAAAGCAGAGAAAATGGCAGCTTTGCTGCTATTTTGTTTTAGCGTCTTCAAACGTGCTAATTAATCCATTGTTTCTAGCAGTATTTTTTTTTTCCTGAGAGGAATTTGGGCATCTTTACTAGGTACATTAGTGACTATGAATGTTCAAGCAATAGGCATGTAGCTAGCCTTGTGGCATGAGAATGAGTATAGAAGCCTTGGGCCTGCTTCTGGACACTGTGATCACTGTGCGGTGTCATTACCTTCACAGAGAGTTAAGGGAGTGTGGAGTATATCCTAAAGAAGCACATTAGTAGCTTCCTCGGAAGCAATTATCTTCTATCTCCAGGACACACAGAAAAGAATTTCAATTAAGCAAATGCCTATAATGATTTATGCAGATGCACTTTCTTATGCTGTAGTTATTGAGAAACAATACTTGTTGCTATCCTATTTTTTTTGTCTTTTGTATTTTCTAAAGGCCAAATTATGGCACAATGGGGTGTTTCTAGCCTCTTTAAGCTCGCAAGGCACTCCATCTAACTTAAGGGAATCTGACACATTGTCAACGTTGGCTGTGTCTCAGTCAGCTGCATAAGTAGATATATCTGTCCTAATTCTAGGGCACCACACTAAGCACACAGAAATACATAAAAGTCATGAAGAGGCAATGAAACTCTTGACTCCTGTTTAGAGATGATTGTCTGTGTTCCCTCTTCATCTTTTTTGCTCTAGTGCCTTTTTGACCTTATGATACATCTGTTCCTCTCATATCTGGGAGCTTCATCTAGTCTCATAAATTGACAGTCCCCATCAGAGTCCAATGGCTCAAAATTCAATTGACCTTACTTTACCTTAGAATTTTCATCTGGGGTTATGCAGAGCCCTGGGACTTTCTGTTCCTTGTTCTATCCTTAGAACTCAGATTGCCACTCAGTATTAGCATCTTACCTATTGCTTTGAGATATAAAATGTAACCTTTGGCCTTTTCACTTGTATACTCTTAAAATGTATGTATATTTTGTGGACTTTCCTTAAAAATGAAGACCATTTAAAGTCATCTATATAACATGGCTGGTTATTTTCTAAGAAAAGTAGATGGTGGCCTTGCGTAATGAACCGGTACTTTAAGACACGATGTGAAACCAAGAAAATAGAGAACTGTTTAGTTTTAGTAGGGCTAATCCACTGGGGAAAAATGTTTTCTGTGAAAAAGATGTAAAGAAAACTAAAAGCACATGTAGAGTGCTTGGGAATGCGAGACAGTAACTATAAGAGCAACACATGTCCTTGATGCTTTTGAATTCATGTAGTAAATGTTCACTGTCATGACTGATGTGAAAAAGTCAGATTTCCCGGTAACTGTCAAAAGTGCCTATGGGGCTGCAGCGTCACGCATGTTCCTCTTTCTTTCCTCCTCAATATTACATCCTTTGCACATTTAAGCCATGTCCAATGATAACCAATAACAATTTCTATCAATCATTTTTACCCATTAAGCTTTTGTAATAAAAATGCCAAGCTTCCCAACTGACTTTCTTTTAAAGTTCACAGCCCTTTTTTTTTTTTTAAACCTAAAGGGCAGTATAGACAGAGAAAATGTGAAACATACCTGGATGAAAATTTAAATATTGAAAGACTTATAACAGATGGGATTCTTACCAGCTTCTTATATGCCTTGCTATGCATATACAAAATGATTTTAAAGTTTATGGCAGCTCATTGGAGCATCTGTATAAATATAAAGATTATGTTTGAAATTCCTTTCTGTGTCTGGAAGAGCATGGTGATTAAACGCCCTTTCCTAGCACACTCAGCAGAATAATTTGCACTTAATCAGTCTTGAAAGCTGTTTTCGCTTCTCCTACCAGGAAACACCTCTCATCCTTGAAAAGCCAACTTCCATGGATAAGGGTTGTTTATGAATTAGATTCTCTGAGAATGGACCATTCAAACACTATTACATTCAGCAATTTCACTTTACTGCTTATATTCCTCAAGTCACTCCCTAAATAAAAGATAAATACCAATATGCCTTAACTAGTATAAGTGCTTAAATAAATTGATAAATAGAGAGCTAACAAAATATCTCATCAGGCAAATGTGCTTGCCACCAAGCCTGATGATCTCAAACAGTCCCCAGGAACCTCACTGGAGAATGAAGAGAACTCACTGCTTCAAGCTGTCCTTTGTTCACTACCAATATGCCATGGTACATGCATGCGTCCCCAACACACCACAAACTAAAGAAAACATGTAAATAAAAGTGAGTGGATAAAAAAGGGACAAATTTTCTACATGAGATAGTTATTCAAGTAGCTCCTTTTCTATTATGGAGAGAGATAACATAGTGCTTCCATATTCTTACATATGGGAAAGGGAGTTGGAGAAGAAAGAACTTCAGTAAGGAGATCTGAAATTTGACAACCAGGTAAACAAAATGGACATTAACTTTCATAAAATCTGTCTATTATACATATATATAATATGATGACATTTTGGTAAAAATGACCCTGTCCTCTGTGGTCTCCCTATAATCACCTATACCACCAGTGAAAAATACCAGATGAATATCAGAAGTGACACTCTTAAAATAAAATGAAACAAAAAGCAAGCAAACAAAATGCCACCATCCTCCTAGCTTCTCCCCTAATGCTTATACATATAAGGCTTATGACTTACACAGCTATAGCTTCTTTGTCCACTTAATGGTATGAGCTATGACTTCTGTCTTGTGGAGCTGGTTTTAAACCTAACCAAAAAGAAGTTGGTTCCCCTATGACAATCAAGCCACTATTTCACCACTGCAAAGTCTGTAGTGTTTTCTTTGGAGTGGAGGGCTTATGGTCCATGTTTATTGTATAAATGGCATTTCTTACAATAATTAACTACCCTTTCCCATTCTGGTCTCAAAATAATCCAGAATTACTATGCATAGAAGAGTATGGTTGAAAGTTTTATTGGTACAAAACACACGTAGCATTCATTCAATGTCACAGGAAATAAACATTCGCCTTACAGATGGCTAGATGCTATTCAGTTTATCTAGATCTTGACAGAAACACTACCCACTGATTTTTAACATCAAGCACCTGTCATGTGTAGATGTTTTTATTTCTTAATTAGTCTATGCATATGTCTTTTTGGAAAGCTATCTAAGGAGAAAGTATAACAATGAGACTAAAAGTTGTAATCCACTACTAGAGCTTATATCGAAGGGAAAAAATGTGTTCTTTATATTTTTCTTCTTTTGAGACTATAATGCAATAAATTACTGTTGATTTCTTTCTTCCCTCTTAGTTCTCTTATATGCTTTTCCTTTCTCTCTTTCATATACATGTCTTTTTTATTCTTTAAGTGCACATGCATACACATATGCACACACAGAAAGTAACAGTGTGAAGTACAATCTACTCAGTCTGTATGGCTATTTTCAGAGCACTTCATTTGATACTGGATAACTATCTAAGGACTCTTCTTTGGGGAACAGCTGTTTCTGGAGCTCTCAGTATTCCTTAGTTTCTTGTAGTGACCAGGTAGGGTTGAGATTTCATGAATTTTACTCTATCCATTTTAGTGTGTCTAATGGTGTCCTTGTTCAGTTCATGTCTAAGCAGTCATACTGGTTAGAATTTATATGTGTAGCTTCTGACGCCCCTGAGAGACACAGTTTCACAACAAATTTCCTATTCCTCTGGCTCATAATAATCTTTCTACTCACTCTTCTGAAATTATCTCTGAACTTCAGGTGCAGAGTTGTATTGTAGATTTCTTTTGGGAATAGGTTTCACATTGCTGCTCATTGATTGGCCGTGGTTTTCTATAATGGCTCTGTCTGTTACAAAAAAAAAATTTCCTAGATGAAGGGTAATGATTATACTTAGCTGTGGGTAAAAGGACAAATATTTAGAATGTTGTTTGGTACTATGCTGTTTTTGTTAAGTAACAGTTGTAAGTTCTCTTCCAATATCCATGACTTCACTAGTCCAGGGTAGTTAGCTAGGGTTCCAATACCAGATGTGACTTTCCTCTTATTGAACAGGTCTTAAATTCATTTGGAAACTGTTGTATACCACAACATCTGCATGTCACAGCAGTATCCTCAGGGGTACTAGTTATTGTTATTGTTCATAAATGCAGTAACAGATTAGGATTGTCGGTTGCTTTTTTCCTTTGCAAGCTTACATAATGCCTTCTGATAACATGAAAGCTAATCCTTAGGGAGGAGGTGAGTTGCATTTCAGAAGCCTCTGGGTACTTTTGATAAAGTGCAAGTTGTCTTCAGGTATAGGGACCTACCTGCCATGTAAAAAGGGCAACCAAAGACAATATCAATGGTTTATGTCTTGGGAGTCTCTTGGACAACCCTAACCCACAGCTCTCTAGAGGGCTTCTCATGACTGGTGTTGCAAGTTTTGTTAGTGGTCTTTTACTTTTGGAGATAGCATTGTCAGTCCAGATGGGAAATTTTCCTTTAGCCTGTGTGTATTTGTGTGTGTGTGTGTGTGCTGATAATATAGTATTGGCATTTTAAGGCAGATAGTTAATAGGATTCAATTTTTAAATACCTGCAAATCAGAGTCACCAGGTTTGCTGAAGACATCTAGAATAGCAGGTTATTTAATATGGATTTATAGTAAGTGGACTATACTGAACATGACACAAGATCCACTCATGAGATTGATGCCCCCATGTCCCTACTACAAAGTCATCTGTGGCAACTTTCCATGGGCTATTAGTCAAGTCAGGGATCAGCCCCCTTGGTTGCTGCCAGTCTCAGGCCTTCTAAATTTTTGGCTCCTACAATTTGTCTTCATTTCTTGGGCAGGAAAGAAATTCATTTTCTTTCAGCTTACGTCGTACAGTTTTCTACTTCTTGCTTCCCCATGTCTTCTCAATTTCTTGTTTTTTCTTTCTTTTTTTTTTTTTTCTCTCTTCCTTTCATTCACTAGGCCTTGCTTCGGAATTAGGAGCACGGCTCCTGTCTGAAGACTTTGTGAACAAATTCCTAGATACAGCATAGCATTGTAGTCCCATGGCACAGCACCTAACAGTAAAAGATGTTTTTTAAGGGTTTCCTCTCACGAGTCTTTCATGCATAATGTATACTTATTTGAAAGTAAAGTTGAAGAAATTGTTTTTTTTTTTTTTTCTCTTTTATTTTCGAGACAGGGTTTCTCTGTAGCTTTTTTGGTTCCTGTCCCGGAACTAGTTCTTGTAGACCAGGCTGGCCTCGAACTCACAGAGATCTGCCTGCCTCTGCCTAGAAATTGTTCTTTTTGATATTTATCTATCTTTCCCTATGAGCATGATATAGGAGAGGTGATATACAAATTACAATAGGCAGGAAAGGAGAAAGGGAATAGTAGCCTTAAACTCTTTTCCTTATAGTGAAGCACTGCTGTGAGGGTTGTCTGCTGACATCCACATTTCCTCAAAGGAAAACAGTTCAAAAAGAAGTAAAAGAGTTTTGGGGGGTTTGTTTGTTTTAATTGTGAGGGTCCTCAAATGACTGGAAGAATTGAAATTTGTAGAAAGTCGTGTCAAACATTGTTGTGGGACAATGGTCTTTTATCCTGTCACTTGCATTATTTTTCATAAAATGCTGATTGGCCAGTAGCCAGGCAGGAAGTAGGTGGGGTGACCAGGAAGGAAGTAGAGGCAGGGCAATGAGAACAAGAGAATTCTGGGAAGAGGAAAGCCCAGTCTGCAGTTGTGACCCAGCCACAGAGGAAGCAAGATAGCAAAATGTGACTGCCCGGCAGGAAAAAGGTACAAAGCCACGTGGCTAACCCAGACAAGAATTATGGGCTAATATAGGTTATAGAGTTAATAAGAAGCTTGAGATATTAGGCCATCAGTTTATAACTAATGTAGACCACTGTGCGTATTCTTTGGGACTGAACGATGCAGGACTGGGTGGGACGGAAACCTCTGTCATCAAAACATGTTACATGATCTTGTTTAAATGCTTCCCTTTTGTCGGGAAAAGCTGGCTTAAGAGCCAGTTTTTCAGAACAAGTCCTCAAGCACAGCATATCTTGGTACAGGTCTTGGAGGGGTAAAAGAATAATACAACATCTCTAATAATTATAAATTATTAGAATAACATTTGAAATTAATAGGTACCCAATATAGTTGGAGAATATTTTCCTTTAAATTCTCCATAAAATAGTGTGGTATATACTATTATATTTTAAAATTAGCTGTGATTTTTTAAAGTAAAAATTTTAAGAAAATAGGGAATTTCAGAACTATGTATTATATAGTATATTTTTGTTTTTTAAAGTTCTATGTATTTTTGTTATCTTTTAAGACATGTGACATCCAGACTTGTTTCTTTGGTTGCGTTTTTCGTGTTTAAAAGTTTCTTACATTTACATAGGGATATTAAACATTCCCTCTCTCTCCCTTCCCTCTCCCAATGGCATAATTTCTCTTTGCATGTGCCTGTCTCTACTTCCATATCTTTTGGTATGTGAGCCAGTCTTGGAACTTAATCAGTACAGCAACGGCTACTTATTTGGAGCTGCACCATGAAAGAAAATTAGACATCTTTCTTTCTCCAACAGGCATTTATTACCAAATAGTTTCTTATTTAAAAAAATCAGTTACTTCATGTAATTTTATAAGAAAAGAAATGAAAGAAAAAATAAGAAAATAAAGAAAAATAAAATAAAATAAATGAAATTAAGTTATTACAGATGCACAAATAAGGATTCATCCCTATATGAAGTAGCATAAACTCTACGTTTTTTAAATTTTTTTGTTTTCCTCACTCATCTTTTGTTAATCACAATTTCAGACACATTTTCCCAGATACTGACTTAGTTATCAAAACATTAATAAATGAGACTCTAGAAAATGCATAAGACCACAAAAATATATCCAGTTACATGATCCTACTAAAATATAATAAATATTTACTTATTATTTTTTCAAAGAAAAGAAAACAATTAAAAATTTAATCAAGTTTCAGGCTAAAGAGATGACTCAACAGTTAAGGGCCCTGACTGCTCTCCTAGAGGACCTGAGTTTGATTCCTACTGTACATGTGGAGGTTTACGATCATCTGCAACTCCAGTTCCAGGTACCTCTTTAGGCACCAGGCACNAAAATAAAATTAAAAAAAAATTTGTTGGGCGATAGTTGTGCAGGTCTTTAATGCCAGCACTCAGAAAGCAGAGGCATGTGAATCTCTGTGAGTTTGAGTCCAGCATGATTTACAAAGCAAGTTCTAGGGCAGCCAGAGCTACACCGAGAAAAAAAATTAACCAAGAAAAGTATAAAAGGAAATATGAATTTTAATAGCATAATTAAGTTATACTTATTCATAAATATGAAAATGTATGGCTATATTAATTCATTTAGACAGCTTTAAATTTTGTATTTTGTTATTATTGAATTTGTTGTTTTGTTTTGTTTTGTTTTTTTCATTCAAAAATTTACACTTCCTCCCCACCTCCCGTTTCCCTCCTGTTCCCCCACTCACCATCCTCCCTCTCTCTCCTTCCTTAAGAGAGGGCAGGGAACCCTGCCCTGTGGGAAGTCCAATGCCCTCCCCACTACATCCAGACCTAGTAAGCTTTGCATCCAAATAGTCTAGGGTCCCAAAATGCCAGTATGTGCAGTAGAAACAAGTCCCAGTGCCTTCATCTGTTTGTTTTTGTTGTTGTTTGTTTGATTGGTTGGTTGGTTGGTTTTTCAAGACAGGGTTTTTCTGTGTAACAGTTTTGGTTGTCCAGGAACTCACTTTGTAGAGCAGGCTGACATCGAACTCACAGAGGTCTGCCTGCCTATGCCTCCCCAGTGCTGGGATTAAAGGCATGCACCACCACCGCCTGGTGACAGCTTTAATTTACAGGGCACACATATGGATTAAGGTAGTATTTTAGAATTTATAACCTTGCCTTGTAAAGTTTTATGTTTCCACACAGCTTTTCTTTTTTCTCAGATGTCCTAATAATTGTCAACAATTGCTGTCCCCTCTCTCTTCCATGTTTCCATAAGACATTTTCAAGGACTCAAGAACACAGTGATAATTAACATCTGATATCAAACAATGGTATGTTCAAACAAGCAAACTGAATGATTTCAATGAATTTTACCATACTAAATAGCTGTAAATTCTTTTGTTTGAGGCCAGATTTAGCAGTTTACACTGACTACTTGCTTGAATCTGACAGGCCATGGCTAGGAATCAAACAACACTATGTGACTCTGTGTGTAGCCTACAAACTGCAGAAGTCCAGTAAGGCACTTTCATTTAATATTTTTGACTGACTTAGTCAGCCATTAAATAAAAGTTTTCATAATTTTATCTCCTTCCATTCTTTTATTTTTAATTAAAGCTACAGAGAATCATTGATTGAAATGTCTCTTATCCTCCTATTGCTTAAAAAAAAATTACCTCGGTCTTTTATACTCCTCCTTAATCATGGATGCAAATAAAATTCAAAGTGCAATCAGCAGCTGCTGAAAGAGAGCACTGAGGAAACTGGGTTACCATGGAAACCATGAAGTCAGTCCTTGACCAGACAAAGAATAATACCTGGTGTACATGCCTGTGTGTGTGTGCGTGTGTGTGTGCATATATGATGGGCTACATGAACATAACAACAATTTACGAAGGATAACTAAAAATATCTCAAGGTCTCCCACATCACCATGTTGCTCATCTTTAGATATTTAACTTAAATGTGAAAGAATGAGTTCAACTACTACATTAATGTAAGAGCAGGCTAATCTACCTAGCATAAAGCTACGGGTATAAAAATGGTCTGATTAGACCAGAACTGAACACAATAAATTCTGAAGGCATCACTTTGCAAACAAATAAACAATTAACATAATTATCTGGCTTATTATTGCTGTCATTATCCTTGTCTTCCCTTTTCCAATGAGCACTGCGGCATCATAATTTTATTTTCTCCTGGGAAAGAATTATCTCCCGCTCTAAGCTGCTGGGGAGAAGTATTGTCGAGCTTTTGAAAAGTTAGATGTAAAGGTCATCCCGCTGAGGGATTTTCAGCAGTGAGTAAACACGTACAGAGGAAGCAGTGCTTCCCCTCAGTCTTGTTGAACACAAATGCAGTTTTCAACTGACAGGTGCAGAACCTGAGTGTCTTAATTCGGCACATGCAATGGTCATGGCAGGTAATTTGATTAGAATGCAACCACTACAAACACAGATTAATCTCAAACTCATGAATAGGTCTTTATCAATAATTAAAAAAAAATTAGTTCAATTTTGCAGCTTGAAGTTTTGTTCTGGGTTGTCAAAACATTTGAAAAGAAAGTTGTTCATGATTAATAAAAAAGAAAAGTGGTTGATTTTGTTGGCAGAGTCAGTTTGGGACACATGGCCTAATTGTGTGCCAACAGCCAACACAAGGAGAAAGACACTGTTTTTCCTTCCAGCCCTTTTGCTGAGGGTGGAAGGGCCCTCCTTTCTATGCATCTCGTCTTAAACCTGGGTGCTGCTGGTATCTGCCAGGCGCTTTCTTCATTAACTGCTCAAAACAGGTCAATGTAATTCTACCAGATTTCCAGCTGAGGAGACATATGCAGAGAGGTTCAGTGACTTCTCTGAGATGGCTGAACAAGTTATTGACAGGGAAGAAGTCAGAATTTAGTCAGAAGAGAGTGACTTTGTCCTGAGTCAATGAATTTTAAATCGAGTCAGGGAATGACAAGAGGGTCCCTGTTGGAGGCAGGAGGAGAAAAGGAGCACTATCTTCTAGTTGGAGCCTAAGATGCAGCACTTAAAACCAAAAATTATGTCACAAGTAACAAAGGAAGCAAAACAAGAATGTGGTTACCAATGGAATCACACATTGCTTCTGCTCGTTCCCCTGTTTTAAAAGCAGCAAGTCTTCTCCCAAATTGCACTTTACTCTTGTACAGTAGGTCTTCCTTGTTTGTTTCAAACAGTCATTGCTTCCTTCCAGTACATTGGTCATCTCCAGTAACCAATAAAACCACGTTTGTGCTTGCTGTCTGTATTTGGAAAGAGTGTTGAAGATGGAATGGTTATCTGTCATTCACATAGTAAACAATCTGTTTTATCTGAGTTTATAAGAGCAGTTCTCAAACTGTGGGTTATAACCCCTTTGGGATTTATTAACCTTTTCACAGGGGTTGGATATCAACTATCCTGTATATTACAAATTCACATTATGATTCCTATCAGTAGCAGAATTACAGTTCTAAAGTAGCAGTGAAATAATTTTAAGGTCAGGGGTCATGACATCTTGAGGAGTTGTGTTAGGAGGTCACAACATTAGGAAGGCTGAGAACAACTGATTATAACAACAATAATGTACACCAAGATTATCTTCATATACTTTCTGTAAATATAGACCGACTGACTTAATTCTTATCAGTGCAAAAAGATAAAAATGACAGAGTGTTACTTCCATCTTTAATACGAGAGAGGGGGGAGGGGAATGAAAAGAAAAAAAAGCTAAAACGCATGGAATCAGTGAGGTGGGGCTGGCAAGGTGACGCCCAGGGAGACCACTTGCCACCAATCCTGCCAACATGAAATTCATTCTTGGATGCAGTTATATGAAAGAGATAACCTGCTCCCACAAGTTGTTCAGGGGCTTTCACACATGTCCATGGGAATTCATATGCCTATACATAAACACACACACATACATTCATATGTAATATTTTGAATTACACAAAATACTTAAGTGTCTTTGGAACTGAATCATTATGATAAAATCCTAAAAAAAATTTACAAACTTTAAAAATTACTGCAAGAAGAAACCTCATTAGCTGGATTCTTCCTCTGGGCACCTGCCCCAAACCTCCACTGTGACTTTATGGACAAGGCAACTATTGCTAATGCATTAAAATAACTCTGACAAGTGTGGAAGACAAAAAACAACATCTTTTTTTTTAAGATTTAAGTTGCTATGTCTGTGAACCTTAGATCATAAAAACTCCATCTTCTCCCAACTTCTTTTTATCAGTGCTATTATAAAGACGACCAGGGCTATTTATCTATTCAATCCAAAGGGAAACATCTCTTTCCCTTCTGTAGTGTTCTATCATCTTAGGATTCCATCGTTCTCCTGTTTCTCAGATGTCCACTGCCTCACAAGGTCACAAAGCCCTCAATCATCTTGCAGTGCAGAAAATAGGTCTGTTGACTCTCAGTGTCCACACCGTTGTGAGGAAGTTTCACTACTATCCTGTTACTGGGACCAGTGAATTGAAAAATAGCTAAGGTTGTTACTGAGCATACTAATGTAACTTGGAAATTGTGAAGAACACAACTTGCAGGCCTCAGCAGGGCACTGTGTCAGAAACAAAAGAGTCTGAGTCCAAGTTATCCATACAGTAGCCACTCCCCTAAGCAATCTCAGTCTCTGCCAGCATTCAAGAACTGTTTTCAAAATCTGCTATGTGTGTTTGGATAGATGGTAGTAAATGGTAACTATGAGTTTTTCTTAACACTTAATTTTCTTTGTGAACACAGACATACCTGAATTAAGGTGCATTAGAAAATAATGTGAATTAGTGAGTATTTAGTCTTTCAACCTACAGATGGGCATGTTAATCAATTAAAAGATAATAAAAATCAATTATATTCTGAGAAAATATGAGGACAGAACTGTTTCACTGTGCAATTAAAGAGAATATTTAAGTGACAAGCAAAGGAGAATAAGGTCTCTAATACTAGTATGAAAAAAGTCAGTGTTCTACTACGTTAGATCATGTTCTACTACGCTAGAACAAGTTTGCTCTCTTGAGTGTTACAGAAGGGCCTATATACGGAGAGTGAGGGAAAAAATGAACTGCTAGAAAGAGGAGCATCACTGAGTTTCACAGAACTCCTCATGCTGGTGAAGGGGTGTCTTTGCCTCTGACACAGTAGACCTCCGTCATTTATGAAAGTTCCCAAACTTTTGCTTTCTCTTCTAAACAATACTAGAAGGTTCGTCTTGGTGGGCAAGATCAAATTGTTATCAGTGTTCCAGAATTCTCATGGCCAATGTTAACATTTTAAAAAATCTCATATTTTTTTATTACAGAGAGTGAAAGTTCTTAATAGACATCACTGTCCATTTTTATATTAAAACATAATCTTTACATTAAAATGTAAACATGCAATGTGTCTGTTTATTGTACTATTATGTCACTGGTGTTGTGTCTTTCAATATGAGATAATTTTAGCAATTACTAAGGCAATTTTAGATATAAATTTTTAAAATAGTTTTGGAAAAGTCAACATAATAATAACAAATCACATTCATTTCGAACCTGGAAGAGGGTGCAGTTAGAAATCAAGTTCTTTATAAAAGTCAAAGGTCAATAAAATATTTAAAATCCAAAGTCATGAAAGGGGGAAAAGGGTGTTACTCTATTGAAACATGAATGCTTAAAATTTAAGTAAAAATTCTTTTCTCCTAAATTCTATCATTTTAGTTTTATATACATTGTGCGATGATCACATTTTAAAGATACTGTTATACTTTCTTTTTTTTATTTTTTAAAAGAAAATAAACAATCTTGTTTCATTTTACATACAAATCCCATTTCCCACAGTCCTCACTCCCTCCTCTTCTCCCCTTCCCTCCACCTAACCCCCCACTCCAACCCCATTCACTCCTCAGAAAGGATAAGGCACATAGTTTTGGTGAGGTCCAAGGCTCTCCCCATTACATTTAGGCTGAGCAAGGCATCCATCCAGAAAGAATAGGTTCCAAACAAGCCAGTACAAGTAGTATGGATAAATCCTGGTGCCATTGCTACTGGCTCTTCAGTCTGCCCCAGCCATACAACTGTCACACACATTCAGAGGGACTAGTTTGGACTCATGCTGTTTCCTTCTTTGTCCAGCTAGAGTTGGTAAGCTCCCATTAGCTCAGGTAAACTGTTTCAGTGGGTGTTCCCAACATGGTCTTGACCTAGCTGCTCATAATCTCACTCTTCCACTCTGTACTTTGGGAGTGAACTGTATTGACTGCTTCGATACAGGTCTCCACCTCTACACCCATCAGTTTTTAGATGAAGGTCTATGATGATATTAAGATATTTATCAGTCTGACTACAGGGAAAGGCCAGTTGGGGCACCCTCTCCTCTATTGCTTACAGTCTTACCTGGGGTTATCCTTGTGGATTCCTGGCAATACCTCTAGTGCCAAGGTTTTCCTAGCCCCATAATAGCTCCCTCAATCAAAATATCACTTTCCTTGCTCTCATCTCTGTCCTTGCTCCATCTCAACTATCCTATTTTCTCAAGTTCTTCCCCTTCTTTTCTCCCCTCATCTTCCCCTTAAGTCCTCCCTACTTCCTCCACCCCCATACCCCCAATTTTGTTAGGCAATCTTGTCTGTTTCCCCTTTCCAGGTGGATCTATGTATGTTTTTCTTAGGGTTCCCCTGATGACCACTTTGATTGGACTCTAAAATAGAGCCAGTATTCCTTAGTGGTGTTGACACACCCTTTAAACAAGACAGATCCATAAGGCTTTCTTATACGCTGAGACACCATTGGCTTTTAATAGATACTTTAAACCTTTACTTGCACTGCAGATGATTAGGATATGGTTATTTTTCCTCTTTTGACTCATTTTTCTAAGTTGAACAAAGGTCTATGAACCACATCAGCCTCTTTTCCAGAATACTGGCCTCTTCGCTGCCCAGGTCCCACCTCTCTCAACATTTCATAGCACTGCACCACTGTTGCTGGTGATAAGACAGGGCTGGTTCCATAATTCTGTGCTGACCTATTGGTTTTCCACAGACACACACACACAAAGGAAAAATGCCTTAAAATTGACCATGAATTTGATATCCTCCCCAATTTAAAACTGGATGTGAAATTTCTCTCATTTTTTCAATGTAGAGGAAAGTATAGTACATTTTGCAACACAACCTGGCAGCCTTGATGATTCATTCTGCATTAAAAATCCTTTTATTAAATAAATTAATTTGTAGTGCTATTTTGGTACCAAGTAGTAAGCAAACAATAAACACAGATGTGTATTCTTCTGGGTAATAAAACGTTAAGACTGTTTCCTTTTGTGTATTAAAAAGACAAACACCATGCATATTCTTTGAAACTAGCTTTTAGCAATGAGCTGTTCACTGACTCATCACAGTATATGGAGGCATAAAAGACACCCTCCCTTTTATGCTCCTGTATTCTGTGACCGTCACCTTTGGAATCCACTCTCTTAATTTACAGCATGTTGCTTTTTTGCATACTTGCTGCCTTAATGATACCATCATCTTCCAAACTCATTAAGGTCCCGCATAGGTTTATGAGTGTTGCCGTGACATCTTTACTTCTCAGAGCAGTTTGGAAACCTGCAGGGACAAAGAATTGCTACAGATGGACCGTTATGCAAAACTGAGTCTATCAAGTCTCCCGTAAACTAGAAAGGAGAAGTATTTTGAAACATAAAAGCAGCATATGTTTGAGATGTAGATGTAAGTTGATGGAGGTCAGATTTGCACACCAATTGCTTTCCATTAGCAGCTAAGATGTACCTGACCGTAGGTACTTTCTGATGACTTTATGAGGTCTGCAAAAAGAAACATGTTGATTATTTACTTGATTGTAAACCTCCTTTTCTCAAACAAAATAGTGTAGGATCACAATCAGCAAGTACATGATTGAAACAGGACTATAAATGCATCAAAATGAATTGCACTTTAATGCTGAGTGAGCTAAAAAAAATTAATCAAAAGGCAGAGTAGCTCATCTAAAAATTCCAGTGTGCTTAAAAAGGATCCTCTGAATAGGACTTCCTGCCCTTTGAAGTGTAGTGAGAATAGGAGCCCGTATCCACCACCCCACATCCTTTACTACCCAATGCCAGTTACAAATCCTGTGTTCGTTCTTAGTGCATCATTAGTGAGATTATACTCTTTTCATAAGCTTTAGCATTTAGGATACTGAAATAGTATTTAAAAACTGCTGATGCCAGCCAGAATTAGCATAAAGTTTACAGTGAAATATGAAAACTCAAGAATATATAAACATGTCTAAAGAATCTCACTAAGAAGCACACAAAGACCAGGAAGGAAAGAGGATTGGATTTTCCAGCTCTCCACTAATATTTCTCAAGTGAAAACTGTAGGTTTAAGCTCATTAGTATGAGCTGGCAGTAAGCACCATGCTACTATCTACTATTGATGACATTCATTTCAGCAAAGACACAAGTGAAAAACAGAGGAGAGCAAAGACGCCTGAAGAAGACAAGTTAATCTTGTGGGAACCACATTTGCTTGATGAATATGTATGTATCGTTGACCTCAAGCTATTGGAAAAATTGCTTTTCTGGGGTCAGATGTGGACATAGTGATGAATTATGGGATTCATTACTCCCTGACTCATCAGTGCTTGCCTGCCTACAGCACTGAAGCCTGCTCAGTTCACAAATGTTTAGACTGACCTGTTCAATACTACAAGATAATTATAATTATGAATATACTTTGTTTTATATTTTCCCAGATAAAACATCAGTCTACTACCAGGATTGCTAAAAATAAAGAAGTTTCTAAGTTTAATATACTGTCCATGAATCGATACATCTTAAGTACAGAATAATATTGAGAGTCAGCTATGGAACTTACACACCTGCAATTCAACACTCAGGAAATTGAAACAGGAAGACTGTTAAAAGTTCAAGGCCAGCCTGAGGAACACAGTGAATTCCCGGTCAGTCTGGATGACAGTGTAAGATGCCTCAAGAATTATATTAAAAAAAAAATAGTATTCAGTTTTATGAACTATTGCATATAAGAGGATGTAAATGAAAACCGGAGATAATAACTGAGGAGTATGCTGGGACGACAATCAAAGAAATGATAAAAACGACAACTGTAACAAGTACAAGCACATACACTTTTGTATATGAATAATTGCTTAGCTGTCTTCTCCTATACAAATGATGGTTTCTAATACAGAATTAGAATATTTCTGCATTGTATGCTTGCATCACAATGTTTCAGTTTTAACATGATTGATAATACTATGCTCAAGTACTGTTTAGTCAAAAATAAATAATAGACAAATCTCCGCACATATGGTTCATGTTAGATGACTGCTGCCAAGTCTGGGCCCACATTTCCATGGGTGTTTTAATTGAAGAAGGGCACAAAGATGTCTATGGAAGTCAGAAAGAAGCAATAAGCAGCATCCTTTATCAGGAACACTAACATTTCAGACAGCTGTCTTAGTCCCGTGGCAACAATTCATCAAGCTTCAGTGTATTCTGGGAGGAACCAACTGCGTTTCAGCCTTGCAAGTGTGAAGGGAAACAAAGAGAAGAGTCGTTGGGAAGTCATCCTTGTTCCCAATGCCTGGGTCCTGCTCTACTTCTTCTCTACCAATCTTATGTATATTTCACCTATACAGAGTGCCCTGAAGCATTGCCACACAACCCATCAAGCTTTTACTTTTTACCAAAAATGGGTATATTCACCCTTGACTTTTAGTCAATTCATCCCGCCCCTCTATTTGGGGGAAGAAACTGCACTGGAAATTGATATACAGGTGGTGTTTACTTTTTTCTTTCTTTTTACCTTGGGATAGTTTACTTTCAGCTTTATTTTCAGTCTTTTCTGCCCACATAAATGCTGTCAGCATACTTCATCGAGGCTCATGTGTTGAACTGAAGTGTTTTCAAGAATTTTTTTTTACTTGAAAAAGTACATGAAGTTCAAATTTTATGCTATGATCAATTAGATTAATAATCTAAGAGAAGCAGCTAATTTAGATGGCTCCATCTCTGGCACTATCACAAGAGGTACAATAAGGGTCCTTTCATGATCAGAAGCCAGGATCTTCAAGAATTTGCCATCAGTGCTGCAAATGACCCATTAGTGGTCGATGTATCATGGTACAGTGACTCCGTTCTTTGGGATTTTCTCAGCGACCATTTTTATGGTCACAGCTTCAAAAAAGCTTCTTATCCTATTTATTCATATTCACTATTTTCCTACTAATTTACCTTTAGAGTCTTGGAACACTTATAGTTTTTGATCTGTATTTTTATTTACATTTACTGGTAAATAATGAGAGACATCGGCTTGTCAATAAAATTTAGATTTTTAAAAGTTCTTTTTTTAACTGCAGAAAATATAAATCTATAATGCTCTATTTTATACTTTTTCTTACAGAAGCAAACTATTTTTTGTTAATGAGCACTATATATGTGATTTTTAAGAATTAAAATAATGAAATTTTAAGGTAACCATTTAAACTAAAGGTAATTAACTTCTAAAATTGTTTTTAAATGTTACAATAAAAGGTATGTGTTAGTGAGTTCCTTTCAAATTAGTAACTTTCTTTATCCAGTAAATTTAGTCCAAGTTCAGATTGTTAGAAAAATAACCACATTATAGAAAAGATTAGTATCCGGATATCAGTAATACTCTGCAGAAGTTGGAGTGTGTTCAGTCTTCCTGACATAAAATAATTAATCATTTTCATAGCCTTTTTTACAGAATAAAAGATGTCATCGTTAAGATTTCACCAAAGAAAGCATCCTATCTGTGGAAACCCTGGGAACTCTCAGTAATTTAAGTTTGCTGGGGAATGAGTATCTTTGAAATAATAAATGAGGTTTCTGTCTCTAATTTGTATATCTGCAGCACAGAAACAACACTGAGACAAATGCAAAAGACATCTTAGTGCAGTCAAGAGGAGCAAGTTTCCAAGATTTTCCATCTTACCCTAATGACTCAAAAGAAAGCCAAGATGTTTAGACAGATGAGCCTTCAGGCTAAAGCAATACTACTGAGATTCACCACACATGCATCTGGAATGGATGCTTTCTTACATACAGAAGGGGTGTTCACTGTCTTCCTATCCATCCAACCAACCAGTGCTTCAGACATTCTTAGTCATTGCTAAAAGAAGTTCTCTCAGTTCTACACTGACTCCTGCCATGCTTAATACAACCTGTGAAAAGAAAACTTGCCCTTGGATATAAACTTGAATCCAATTATTTTTAGTTTTATGGTGATTGGTTTATGCACTTCTGTAGCATGGGCTGAGCTATGTAATAATATGATTTTAGTACTATGGATTTAGCAAGTATTAGCTTGATTAGCACTCTCTACCCTGCTTTATGCTGCACACAAGGGAAATGAAGGAAACCAGCTGTATGATTTAGTATACTCTCATGACTTTCTTATCAGTAATCTGAGTAGCCAGGTGTAGTAAAGAAAGGTTCCTTTGGAGTGTGTTTCTGAACTATCCTTCACAATTCTTTATGAAAACATGTTACTGAAACACTGGGATACTTACCTTTCTATATTTGTACGCCAATACTATTCATTTTTTCATACATGTTTGAAGACACCTACAAGTGCTTTAAAACATTCTCAGAACTTGAGAGATGGATCAGTGTCTAAGAGCACTGACCACTTTTCCAGTGGACCCATATTTAATCTCCAGCACTCACATGATGGCTCACAAGCATCTCTAAATCCAGTTCCAGAGAATCTCATGACGTCCTCTGATCTTCTTGGACATGCATGTGGTTTACAAACCTATGCAGGCAAAACACTCATACACATAAAATCAACTAAAAGAAAATCTTTCCCCAGAATAATTTTTTCTATAGAGAACTTAAGCTGATATTAATAAGATGAGTGTGTTTAGTCAAATAAGAGTGAGGTATTTGATGGCCAGAGTTTGTTTTACAGTAAAATGCTATTAGTTGGTAAACCCCTCTGTGTTATAATTCAACACCATTTTAGACTCCCCAGTTAATGATGCTAGCAGCATCCTCTGTCCCCTGGGCATTGTCAATCTGAAGCAACCTCAGTGTAGGCTGTCAGAACTATGTTGGCTTAATTTACTTAACTGTGAAAGTACAAACTGGATGCTTCAAACTTAAAAGAAACAGTTATTTTTCTCATTCTCCTTCAGTTTTTCCCACTCTTCCTGTTAGCAGATGTCCCATCCCCAGTTGCATTCCTACTAAACAGTGTGAGTGGAAGGTAATACTATTTGGTATTTCCTTTTACAATCATGTACATATCTGCATAGATACATTTACTCCAAAAGATATGTCTTTAAAATATCACTATCAGCCTTTAAAGAAATACTTGATATTATAATGGTGTTTAATATTTATGCTAACTGGCTTAAGCTATGACTGCATATAGCATAAGGTACCAGAGGAATTTATTCTATAGTGTATGATTTCTTGACAAACACATTTCAACCCAGCTAAGCATCCACAACACATGCGAGATCCTCAATTTTTCTTTTTTTTTAAATTAATTATTTGAGTTTAATACATTGTGTTTTGATGATATTCACTTCCTTTCAAAAGATCAAAAGATCCACAAGCTCATTCTGTACTCATTTGTTTTCTCGGATTTTTAGTTTTGAATTTTTATTTTTTGAACTATTGGATCCACTTAGTGAGGCTATATTTACTCTTGAATGTGTGGCCATCCCTAAAGAGAATTACAGCTACCTGGAGGCACACCCTTAAATGAAACCTGATCTCACCGTTCCTGAAACTATTAATGAACAACAAATTCTCAGATAAGCACACTGCTTCCTGACCACCTACTCTGTCAATTATGAGATTATGTCTGGTTTGGGCTTGCATAGGTCTTGTTGGTGTTGACAGAGTTGCTGTAAGTTCTTTCTTTCTTTCTTTCTTTCTTTCTTTCTTTCTTTCTTTCTTTCTTTCTTTCTTTCTTTCTGTCTGTCTGTCTTTCTTTCTTTCTTTCTTTTTTTTTTTTGTCCTACAAACACATTTCCTTTCAGTCGTTCACCCCCTTTACCTCTTAAAAACACTCTGCCTCATCTTTCTCAACTTCCACTGAGCTTTTTGAGGAGAGGCTGTGATATAGATATAGATACCTCATTTAGGTATGAGCTCTTCATAGTCTCTTATCAGTGTACCGCGTCTAGTTGTGGGCTTCTGTGTCAATTGACAGAAGAAAGCTTATCGGGAGAGATTTGGGAAAGGCACTAACCTGTGGATATAGCAGTAAGTCGGAACGAGTTGGTTTTATTCTGTCTTCCTCTAGCAGAGTAATAGGAATAAGTTCTTTGCTGATGTCTATGTCCTTTCTAGCTATCCATATGTTCTGGGCACTTAGAACTGTTTTAGATACCGATTCCATATTGTGAAGCAGAGTTTGTATACAAGCAGAAGTTGTTGGTTAGCCTATAACATTCGTGCCACTTTTGCACCAGTGGGCATTGCCTGCCAGGCTCATTTTACTATAGTTCACAGGGTTCTCAACTGAGCAAGACTGATGCTTACTTTTGCCTTGTTATAATGTGCATCGCACCTCCTAGCCCCATGAAAGCTAGCCAGTAGAGAAGATGCTTCCATGTCAATACCAGTTTGCCAGTGCCCACTTGATTTCTTCTTGTTCTATGACTCAATTATGCAATGTCTTAAGCAATAGGGTTTTACCCTCACATTTTAGAGGGTAATCCAAAACAATAGCAGGGTTCTGTAATGTTTAGGGGTCTACCATATCTCAAAAAACTAACAGTTTCAATAAATATAACCCCTCTGGCATAGTCTCTTTATTTATTAGGCTGAGGTGTCTTGTATAGGTATTTTTCCTATTACAGGGTAACTCTATTTAATCCGTTTTTATACATGTATATATTTATATTTCAGGAAGCTTGCACGTCCCTAAACTCCACAGTGTAGAGGTGATTCTGCTTCATGACCCTTTTAGCTGTGGCAGTCATAGGTGGCTTTCAGTCACTCTTTAGACTTTGAAGAACAAAAGTTTTCTTTTTGACAGAAGAAAATGAAAATTAAATTTTCAACATGTGGGAAGAATTTGGGATTATGCCTTCTTGTTTCATCCTGAATTAAAAGAGATGGGCATCAAGGTGTACATGTTTGCACTCAAATGGGTTACTATTAGAAAAAATAAGGTTGAAATATATTCACTTCGTAATACTTTCCTCTTTGAGAGTGAATATAATTTCATTTATAAGTTGTATATTTCTAAACCAATGAAAACATATGCTCTATACCTACAGAGAAGCTTATCTCTTTCAAATATTTTATAATTTCTAAGATACTTTACTTATATGATCTCCATTTTCCACATGAGTAAACTGAGACTGGCCATTCGCATCTATATTCTAAAATTTGAGGCCATTATGGGCTACATGATACCATGTCTTCCAAAAAAGAAATAAAGAAAAAGTTATAAGAAAACTAAACAAAAAGGAATAGAGACAATGAGATCAACAGCAATAATAATATTTTTCTATATAATTTTTCTCCAACCATTTTATTTTTGTGCGTTGAAATATTACAGTAAGGTGTCATTGTGATGCTTTGAGCCTCAGACATTAATACTATTATAATTTTATAAAAAATAATTTTATATCATAGAAATAAGATTATTTTATAGCATCACTCACTACTATTGCCAGAAGAATAGTTAAACTCAGAGTCTCAGATTCTACAGACTGTATATTTTGTCACTGTACATTACTCCCTTTCTCTTTGTATTTCCTTGAAAGTTAGGCACATTCACTAATAGACAAGCATATAGAACAGAGTGTGTGAAATTATAATGCTGGATAAAGTAAAACACACCCAGTGGGTGACTAATGACTGCATTGCTCTATACTTGCTGCTCTCTTTTTCCTGAACAAGAATTTTTGTCTCACTCTAAATTTTAATTGGAATGAAATTATTGACATAATTTTCCAATAAATTTCTCTCACTTCCTTGAGTGCTTGGTGTCACTCTATTGAATACATCTCCACATATTTAAAGATATTTCATGCTAATTGCCTGGTAAAATTTGTTTTTAGTGTAGTCATTAATTAAATTTTTCTGTAATAAATCAGTTGGGAAATAAGATAAGTTCATTTTGTCCTGTGTGCAATAAAAAGGTTTTTTTTGCCCCTAATTTCTTCTTTGTATTAAAAATGGAAATGATGTCCTAAAACTAATTTAGTGTTTAAGGGTGATAAAAGAGAAAATTTTCTCTGCGGGTAAATTCCATGCTTAAGTCACACTACATCCAGTGAAAGTTGGATTAGTTCCAGTGGAACCATCCAAGAATATATGAGCATCTGACAAGAAATCATTCTTCGTAGATGCCTCTGCTCATGCGTCCACATGATGGGAGTGGTGTGGGCAATTCATCCTGCTTCTTTTAGAAGAAACTTAATTCCACGAAGGTCATCTCATGAAATTGTGAGATTCTTCTCTCACAAAGTTAGCATTTCCCAAAAGCCCTACATAGCTACTGTCACCATGCAGATTCAATACAAACATAAATTATAGGGAATACAATCATCCAGACTATAGTAGATGTGCTCCATCTCAGATACAAAGACCTAGTCTGATTTCTCTATTTCCTTTTTTAAAGGATTTTCTACTTAGCTCCTTCTTTTCAGGGTGTGCTTTTCTTTCCCTCTAGCTTACCAAAATCAATTTCCTTTCAAAATACATCACAGATATTCACTCGGCAAAGCTTCCTTAAGCATAACCTGTTAATTTTAAAGTGGTATTGCATTAGTCACCATCCTCATTGTGTGGCTACATCTATGAAATAAATGAAGGCAGGATGTATTTTGCCTTGAAATTTTTGAAGGTTATGGTTGTGTTTCCTTGGCTCCATGGGCTCAGACAAAATGTGGCAGCAAGAGTGTGGCACAGGAGATTCAAGACAGGATTTCTCTGTAGTTCTGGAGCATGTCTTAACTAGCTCTTGTAGACCAGGCTGGCTTTGAACTCACAGAGCTCTGCCTGCCTCAGCCTCCCTAGTGCTGGGATTAAAGGCGTGTACCAACACCCCCAGCATCAGAGGAGATTCTTTATATCTCAGACCAAGTGGAATATAGAGACCTTCAATGCGCATCCTCAGTGACTACTGCCTTAACCTAGGGCATGGCTCCTAAGGATTCGCATCACAGAACATTCAGTACATTAAGTTCTAGGGGAAGCTTCCATTTCAAATCATGAGGGGTACTTTTGTGCCACAGTTAATAGACAATGTACTTCGTTAAATTTTCCACGGGCAATTCAACCCACATTAATACCAACTACACATCATGCAGCCTACTTTAAACCATATAAAATTTATATAGTTAGGTACAATTTTGTTGAATAAATATATGTATTTACTTGAATTGGATGTGGTGGGCTTGACCTCCAAAAAAACTACGGTCATCTAGGGCATGTGGATACCTTCATCAACACTGACATTTTTTTTTTTGTTTGTTTTGGCATGCCTTTAATAGTTAATGGAACAACTGAATCTAGACTTGAATTTCCAACTATCACCTCTACACTCATTTGGCTCAAACTATATTTGGGGAACCTTGGATAATAGAGTAAAATCAGTGCAGAATGACAACATAAATTAAACACAGTTTGCTGTGGAAAGTGTGCAGTCAGCTTCATGTTGTAACTTGTGTCTAGCAAAAGCCTCTGAGATAAAGAGGACATAATAATGGTCACAGGTTACTTCTCAGGTATCTGAAATAAAACTGAGAAAATTTAGAGACTCAATTTTAAAAATTACAAAAAACTAAACCTGTGTTATTAGTACTGTAGGCAAATTGTTCCTTTGCAAGATTAGCACCCGACTCCAATGTTTGTGTGTACCGTTTCGGGACTCATTCCGAGTGTTGTACCACAGCGGATGCTGTCCAGTGTCTCAACGAAAACTGCAGGAAAGGGGTGTTACCGTGACAAGTGATATTTCTAGGGATTTTGCCACATAAATGTCCATGGCTTTCTCCAAGTTCTGTCTCTAAAATGGAGAAAGGAAGCTTAGTAATAAGAGTATTTGAACTTTTATTATTTTTCTCTTCTGGGCAGAGGTAAATGTGGGTGGGACAGTTATGCACTTAATGGGACATGTGCACCAGCCGTGTAATGGGAGTAAAAGATTTGCGATCGATCATTAGACTCCTTGGGGCTGTTTCCTTGCTGGTGTCGATGAGTATGTCAGCATGTGTTTGAATTTTATACCTTCTTTGAAAACAAATGCGACTTTTCGCGTTTATTTGAATTGCAATTTAAGAATATCATTATCAAAGATTTTATATGCAATATGCATGTGTCTATTATATATTCCCTTTCACCAACTAACACAGTGTAGTTTAAAGTTCAAACAAGAGAGAAGGAAGACACATGTCTTACTGAGAAGCAGTCTTCTGAATCACTCAGCTCAAGTTTCATGCTGCAGTGTTCAGGAATTATTTCCCTTTGCTTCCTAATTGGTGTCAGCAAAGGTCAAACTCACTGCTCAGTAGCATTCCTGCTCTGACGCAACCATGGCTCTGCTTGTGAAGCACAGAGACCTTCCTCCCTGAGAGCAAAGAGCTTCGTACACTGTGACCTTAGTGAAAGGAGAATGTGGAGACAGATGTCCGGTGACTAAAGGAATCAATCCAAGTGCCTTTGATGCTACCTGACACGTGATTATGAATGTAGCAAGCTAGAGGAAATGGATTTATGAGTGAGAACATCATTTCTGCTGCCAGTACAACTCCATCAAGGTAAGGTAGCAAATTAAAGAGAGAGGACAAAAATTAAAATCACTTTACAATGAACTGAAACAAATATACTACATTATAACAGTCATGAGTTTGGATAATGGCCATCAAATACACTGAACTAGATAGATTTATTAGATGGCTTTAAAACAAGCAAACAAAATCCCTATGCCTAGTTCAAAGTCACCTAATATAATTAGGTGGGTGATTTTTAATCAAATGAAATTGTCAGCTTTTAAAAAATGAATGCTTACAACCTAAAATGGTAGCAGACGTTTTTATACATAGCAACCATAAAAGCTCCCAAGGAGCTCAGAGTATGTAATAAAGAAAATCATGCTTTAATCACTGCAAAGCATATTGAATTGACACTTTAAGACATATGTATTGAGGTCTTCTGCACACCAAGCATAAATGACAGCGAAAGCAGAAGCAGGTCTCCCTGTGTGACTTACATGTGCTAATCCATTTACCGATGAATCCACTATTTCCACGTGGAGTGCCCAGGGAATACCAAGCAGCAGCTTGCTGTGAATGGATTCTTTGCACTTCCTAATGCTGGAATTGAGCTGGAGCTGGTGTAAGATAAGAAAAGACAGCAGGCTCTACTCCGTGAGACTCTAAAAAGAAAGAGGAAAACTGAAGAAGAAACAGACCCCAGAAGAAGAACCCCTAACATATTGAGTCCACTCTGAAATCCAATGGAAATCTACACTGGAAAATATGAAGCATAAGATTAAAACAAAAAGAGTAGAGACATGCTGATATATGCAGCCAAATTCCTGGTTAAACTGGCACACTTGGAGGGAAGGGTGTGCCAATGTCCTCCACTTACTTGAATTCCTGCAGTCCTTAAAGCAATCATTATGAAATTGCAAGCCACCACAAGTGCAAATACAAGGTGAACGTGTAGGAAAACTGAGGTAGAGAGGCAAACAAGTCTCTATCTCAACAGGCTAAGGTTGTTTGACTGGAGCATAAAGGAGCCTCAGGCCTTAACTTGGATGAAGGCTTAGTGCATTTAGAGGACCTTGGAGAAAGGATTATATACATGCATTACATGCATACACAAATGGATATAGGTATAGCTACCAGGAATCTAAAGATTTTCCTTTATGGCTTAACTGGTAGTAGACAGGGCTGTTTTCACTACTCAGGCATATTGTTTCTGAAGGTGTGGGGAATCAGTCAGTCTGGGGCCAAGCAATTCTTTATGGCTAGGAGCTATTGCCAACAGAATTAAGACCAAAAAAAAAAATCAAAAACAAACAAAAAACAAATCAAAAACAAAAAAAAACCCACCACCATCAACAAACATGTATATTGATTTATATTTATACTAGCAAAAAGAAAGTACTGCAAAATCACTATACTTGCTCCATTCATTTGCCTGCAAATTTCAAGATGTCATTATTTTGCTCTGCTGTGTAGTACTCCATTATGTGAATGTACCACATTTTCCTTATCCATTCTTTGGTTGAGGGGCGTATAGGTTGCTTCCAGGTTCTGGTTATGACAAGAATGCTGCTATGAACATAATTGAGCCCAAGTCCTTGGGGGTATGATTGAGCATCCTTTGGATATATACTCCACAGGGGTATTTCTGGGACTTGAGGAAGATTGTTTCCTAATTTTCTGAGAAATCACCATAAGTACTCACTCATAAGTGGTTTTAAAACATAAAGCAAAAAAAAAACCAGCCTACAGTTCACAATCCCAGAGAACCTAGACAACGATGAGGACTCTAAGACAGACATCCAAGGATCTAATCTACATGGGAAATAGAAAAAGACAAGATCTCCTGAGTAAACTGGGAGCATGGGAGAGGGTTGGAAGGGAGGGGAGAACCAGGGAGGGGAGCAGAGAAAAATGTATAGCTCAATAAAATCAATAAAAAATAATCACCGTACTTAATATTAATGAAATAAATAGAAAAGGGATTTTATTTTTAACTTCTTAACAGAACTGGAGAGGTTTCTCAGTGGTTAAGAGTATTTGCAACACATTTGTGGGCAGGGATTGTTTTTCAGCACCCACATTATAGCTCACAACTGCCTTAACTCTAATCCAAGGGGATCTGGTGCTCTCTGGCTTCTATAGGCACGTTGTATTGCATACAGTGCACATGCATGCATGCGTGCAAAACACTTATCTACATAAATTAAAATAAAAACAAATCTTTTTTCAAGCACTAAATGGAGGGACATTTACAAGACTTAACTCAAACTAAATTCAAACTCATTTAAAGAAAAGAAATTGGGAAGATTGGAATGGAAATCAATAAAGTAGAAACAAAAGAGTAAAACAGATAATCAATGAAACCATGTTTTTTTGAAAAAATTGATAAATTGTTAAACAATTAGCCAGATTGATCAGGAACAAGAGCTATGTAAATTACCAATGCAAATGGTATAAACCCCTTAATTAAATATATTTGATGACTTAGATGAAAAGGAAAGTTCTTTAAGGTGTATAGTCTACCAAACCTCACGTGACCAAGGGTATATAGAATAACTGTCCAAATATTTACCTTTTACAGGAAATTATGGTTATAAACTGTAGGTTCAAAAGGTTTCACTGGTGAATTCTAGTAAGCATTTAGGGGAGATGTAGCCTTAAATATAGATATACACACACACACACACACACATTTCTAGAAACTTGAAAAAAATCTGTGGCTTTATTCTACTATTTACTGAGGTATGGGGCATCCTAGCAAGGACAACTTAACACTTAGAAGACATTAATTTAATATACATTAATAGCAAACTGAAAACAAAAATATTGTAATTATATTAATACTTGTGTGAAAATATTTTGGCAAAATTAAACAGTCATTCTTTTTAAAACACATTTTTTTTGAAGCTAGGAACATTTTAATCTCAGCATTTGGGACAAAGAAGCAGATAGATCCAGTACAGTCTGGTCTACATAGTTAGTTCCAGGATATAGGGCTACATAAAATAACCTTGCTTTAAAAAATAAACAAATGAAAAACATTTTGAAATAAAAATCTAATTATGTCATTCACCTATTTCCTTTCTTTGCACCTCTTCCCCATTGTTTCTCAAAGTTATGGTTTCTTTTTCCTTAATTTTTATAGTGTGTGCTCTCTCAGTGTGTGTCTATGTCTGTGAGTGTGTGTTTCTAAGTATATAACCTCTCAGGCAGCCTAAACAATATCTGAACAAGGACAATCCCAATAAACATATAACATGGAAGGGAAATATCTCATGAAGCCTCAACCCTAGACAAAGAACCAAAGCCAATTATAATTTGTTGAAACATATTGTCAAATATTTATAAAAAATCATAAATATGACAAATTTCCTAGTATAAAGGCTAGCTATTTTATTATTCTAGTTTACATATATATATATATATATGGTATATATATACATATATATATATGGTATATTTGTCTGTATGTGTGCTTGTCTATTCAGAGGTGCACATGTATATAGATGTATGTATACATGTGTGAACATACATGCTGATGTCAGGTGTCTTGCTCCATGGCTCTCCACCTTATTTTCTCAGCAGAATCTCTCATTGAAGCCAGAGCTCACAGATTTTGCTAACCCATCTAGCCTGCCAATCCTGGTAACACTGTTTTGCCTCCTAAGTGTTTAGACTACAAACGGTCAGTTTTTATGCCGACTCAGCCTTGCCTACTAAGCTTTTACATGGAGGTCGGGATGCAACCCCTGGTCCTCATACTGCTTGGCAAGCACTTTATCCACTAAGCCATGTCTTTTGCACCTAATTTGCATGAGACAAAAATTATTTATCAAAAAATGATGTTTTGATATATGTATATTTTGCATACTGTTTAAATCAGACTAAGTATATTTATGTGATCAACAGGTAGACTTTTTCATGGTTAAAACCTGTAAACCCCATTCTTAAAGGTTTTAAGAACAGGGAAATCAATACCTATAATTTGTACAACATGATGGGTAAAGTTCAAAGTTAGGGTGCAATCCAATAAATAATGTGATTCTTACCAAAAATCACATTTAATATTCAAAGTTTGTTATCTGGGGTTATGAAGATATAGATGGATTTTTAACCAAGGTAACATTTTTCATGCATAAAGCTTTTTTCCATTGCTGCATCTTCTGACAGCTGAGGATCTGGTAGGGGTGTAGAGAAGGGAGAGTTTTGCTTGAGACAAGCTGATCTTTTCCAACTCTACAGACTGTAGAAGGGACAGCTTTCTAAACAGTGTAAGGTATAATGTTACAGCTGGCAAGAAAGTGACCACTTACACAATAGTTTTTAAATCTCTGAAGAATTTCATATGTTGTAACATATTTAATACACAAAATACTTAAATACGTGGATGACACTCTCCTATTGCCTATTTCACTGCCCTGTCTATGTATTCAATAAATGTGTTCTCTTTCAAAACCAAAACCAAATAACAAATAGAAACTCTAAAGATAGATGATATACTCATACATAACAAAAAAGTTAAAAATAATTATGTAAGTTCATTTTTTAAATTATTTATAGATACCTTTTATAATGTTTAGTTAATACTAGATAGAAGCCAATATTAATTGATAAATTTGTATCTTCACTTTAAGACTGATTTTCCTTATGCCTTGTCAATAACTGTTACTGTTTAGATGTTACATTATTTGACTTTTGGACAAACATTTTGAGGACATCATGACATTTTTGAGATACTGTTTGTGTATTGGAAATCAAATTAAAAGTTTAAAAGTGAAACTCAGTCAAATATTCTCTTTCATGTTTTAATGCAGTCTTGCTAATGTAACTATAGGAAATAACTATTGAAAACAAGAAGCTAAAAGCATCTAAAGAAAAAACCAATACCACCCATAAGTAATAAGATTTTATTAAAAGGCCACAAATGGAAAGGTATGCCATTAATACCTGAAGGTTTTTGAGCAAAGAAATGGTAGGAAGGAACCCTAAAGTTCAGTTTCACATTGTATTAGTCTGCTTTTGCTGCCCTAACAGAAATTAAAACAATGTGTAGTTTATAAAAACAGTTATTTTTCATAATTCTAGAAGCTGAGAATTTCAAAATGAAGGCACTGACATGGAAGAAGGTCATCCTAACTCATCATCTGATAGAAAAAGGATGCAGAGAAAGTAGAAGAATAAGAGAGAGGCCAGAGTCAACAAACACATAACTGCTTAATATCCAAGAGTGGTAAAGTGTTGCTGATTAAAAATTCTGCTATAAAAAATAATTTTTAAAGATGTGCTCTTTTAGCAATTAGAGCATGCTCCAAACATATTTGATGTACATCTCAAACAGATGGAGTTACAAACCAGCAGGATGCTGCATATGGTCTGGGCAGATTGATGTGGAGGGTATATGGACATGTTCATATACATCACACAGCCTGAGATATTAGTGAAAAGAATATATCAGTGAAAAATCTTTGGAAGATACACAGAGGCCCCTCTTATCTTATCAATCCACTTCCCACCCTTTACATCATGGGCTGATAATTACATTCTGTGGAAACAGAACTAAATGATCCAGTGTTTTAACTGCTAAGATTGGAATTTCTCTGCCAGACACGAGCTGTCTGTGTTCCCAATACAACCCTATATGTTTATAATTTCTCCTCAGACATCACAAGTTATGCTCCTTAAGGTAGCCTTCATCTATGACAAACAGACTAAATTCAAGACAGATCAATTATTTTTCTCTCTGTTTCAAAAAACATTTTGCATTGTTAATCAGTTTCACAGTACAGACTCAAAGAGTCAATGGTGGGTTTTTCCAGAGACACAGTTGTTGTAATATGGAGCAGCGGGCTGCGTCCCCGGCACCCGGCCGCCAACACGGCTAGCTTTATACCCAAAATAATTACACAGAAACTGTATTCTTTTAAACACTGCCTGGCCCGTTATCTATAGCCTCTTATTGGCTAGCTCTTACATATTGACCTAACCCATTTCTAATAATCTGTGTAGCCCACGAGCTGGCTTACCAGGAATGACCTTAACCTGCATCTGCCTGGAGTGGGAGAATCATGGCGACTCCCTGATTCAGCTTCTTTCTCCCAGCATTCTGTTCTGTTTTCTCCACCTACCTAAGGTTTGGCCTATCAAATGGGCCTAGGCAGTTTCTTTATTAATAAGAAATCACTCCCACATCACACAGTCTTTACCTGGATGGAACTGTGTTTGGGGACAACCAGTTCCACTTTGATCTTTTTTTTCTCTCTTTAATGAGATAACCTCTGTGCTGGCTGGTTGTTGTCAACTTGACATAAATTAGAGTTGCCAAGGACGAGAATATGACAATTCATGGATTGCTTTCATCAGATTGAACTGGGACATTTCTGAAGGACATTTATTAATTGGTTTGGGAGGGCCCAACACACAGAAGGAGATGCCACTCCCAAGCTCCAGGTGCTGGGTAGTATAAGAAAGTACGTAGAGGAAGTCAGGCAGTGCAAGCCAGTAAGCAGAGCTTCTCTGTGGTCTCTGCTTCAGTCCTTGAGTTCCTGCCTTGGTGTCCTATGATTATGGACTGTAATCTGCAAGCTAAATAAATTATCCGAGTCCCTTTTGGTCATGTTTTTAAATCAGCATTAAGGCAAATCAGAGGGACCTCAAATACTGAGCCCTGACAATAGACAAACTCTACAAAGGCTTTCCCGTGGAGAACTCTGTCTGTTCTCAGTCACATGAAATTTTGAAGTAGCAAATCAAAAATCATCTTGGCTACTCTCTGTGATGGAGGGTAAAAAAAATCTTGAGCCACTGTTTAGAATATGAATCTTCTATATTTATTCCCCCACACGCTTAGAGGGGATGCACACAATTATTACTTTAAAAATGTATACTATATAAAGTTGGAAATTTTGTAAGAAGAAAAAACATCCATTATTTACAAGCTATATCTCTCCTGTCCCTCAATGTCTAAAACATCACAAAATAATGTGTGTGTATGTGTTAATGAGTCTCAAAATCTTTTTCCAAAATGCTATCCTAGGATGTCATCTCATCAGCAAGGCATAACACAGCAGGTATAACTGCTGTTCACTCTTGGACAGCATGGTTGCTACATTACAATTTCAACATGATGTTTTTGTTTTCTAATCATTGTTTGATGATTCCTATTTTCATCATGTGTAAATATTTCAATTACCATTGCTAATATTTGCAATAGGGTGCTTATATGAAACAGTAACCTTAAAATGATATATAAATCACTTATATGTTATGTATAGGAAGACAATAAAATAATAATAAAATGGAGACTAAGTGTAGCAGCACATAGATATAATATCAGCATATAATATAAGCAGGAAGATTAGAAGTTAAAAGTCATCTTCTGCTATATAGCAAGTATGAGACCCACCTCAGATACATGCATACTATTTCAAAACTGTGTGGATTATAATGTGTTAGGGACTCAGTCTGGTTTACCAGTAGTACCTCAGTATCACATTAAGGAAAGAAATAAAAGAGTTTCTTCTTGAAGACATTTAGCCAAGAGCAAGACTGGATTTGAATTCTCTATTTCCTGTCCCTCATGTCTTTGTCTCTGTCAAATGAGACTAAACTTTGCCTGCTTACCTACTGCCCTGTGAATCCATTTTTTTCTGTGCTTGTGTATGTCTAGCGCAATGTGTGTCTGTTGTATGATCTGTGTGTGTCTAGTTCTGTAGGTGCTGCATGTGTCTGTGTGTGAGTGGTGTCTGTCTGTCTGAATGGTTTGACGGTCTGTGTTTTCTCTAACAAAGTTGTTCACTATATATTTATTGAAGAGCATAGAAAGCATAACATGGAAAAGAAATGGGACACTTGTACATCCCTGTTAAAGATTTCTGTAAAGGACTGCACTCCATTAAGTCTACAGCTCCAAATGACTGAGATAACATCAATGATAAACATTATTGTTTATCAACCAATATCTAAAAACAGTTTACAAGGTTGCTTTTGACTTCAGTACATGCATTAATCTGGTCAGGGCATGAAGTGTATATAACTTAAGATTGTAGCTGTGTTTTTGCTTGGGTTCTAAAAGTTTATTACATGGGAAATTCAGGCAAGTAAATATAATTATTACATTGTTCTCTTAAAAACAGAGTAAACAAAGAGTTTGGGTACACAGTCAATTAGTCACTTAGTCACTTAACTCTTAAGTGACTAGGGCCCAGAAAAAGTTCCAGTCTCTTTAAATGCAATAGATATTTTCAGAATATTTCATCACCACAGAAATCAGAGAACACATAAAGAATGGCATAACAATTTACAGGTCAATGCAAAATGTACTTCATGATTTTATGTGTTTTATTTTGATATTTCCATCTCATTGTGTTTTTTGTTTAATTGCTTTGATTTATATTTTTTTTTATTTAGCTTTGTTTTTTGAGAGAGAACATAAAGTTGGATGTGTGATGAGGTAAAGCAGACCTGTGAGAAATTGGGAGAGAGGAAAGAACATGATTAAAATACAAGGAAGACATTTAAATTAAAAGAAAATAGATTAAAAAGAAGAAAGAAGGCTGAGCAAGCCACGGGGAACAAGCCAGCTGGCATTTTTTCCATGACTTCTGCTTTAATCCTGGCTCTGGGTCCTGCCTGACTTCTGACACTACTGGATTGTGATATAGAAGCAAAAGATGAAATAAATCCTTTATCCAATGACATGCAGTAACAAATTTTCCAGCTGAGCATGATTAACATGTAACTATGCAAATTTATTTTTCTAAAGACTAAAACTGACAGCTTCCTTTTAGTCCATACATGAAAAATATAATACATAAACCAAAGTTTTTGTTTGAAAATTAGAACTGTGTAACTTCTGTGGTTTCAGTCTATGAAGCTCTGTTTTCTTGGATACTTGTATTGGTTACAGTGATTTATTTGAGTCTATCTGTGTATACAATAGAGAGCACTCTTCTTATACTGGATAAGCCAAATAAAAAATTTAAATATTACTTTAGCTTAAGAAAAAGAAAACCATTTCATTGTTCTAGTTTATTGAGAGAGAAAATGTCATCGGATTTGGGGACCCATGATGGTCAAAAGTTTCTACTTGCAACTCTGTCTATCTTATCACTCATCATTTCCGCATTAGCTACCTTCTAAAAATGTGTATCATGTATTAGGCAGCTATTCTTCTGAATCATGAAGTGATAATTACACAAGTTTAGCTACCACTGATTGAATATCTACCATGAGAGACAGATGATAGACACTGGTTTATTTCTAATCCTCACAATAATCCCTCTAGATCAATGCTGTTTTACCCTTTTAGTGATGGCCAAATTGAACCAAGAGAATCTTGAACAGCACCACAGAGCTATTGGAAGCAGAATTCTTGAACTGGATTCCAGAAGCACTTTGTAATTCAAGGATTCTTTACATACATCATGCATATAAAAATGTACATTTCAGTAACTCTGCAAACCATTGCTTCTCCGAGAGGACAAATCATACAGAGCCCACTGACCCTTACTTCGCTGTGCTCTCTTGCAGCCTGTGAACTTATGAACCAGGGCATCTTGGCCCTAGTCAGCTCCATTGGTTGCACATCAGCCGGATCCCTCCAGTCTTTGGCAGATGCCATGCATATCCCACACCTCTTCATTCAGCGCTCAACAGCTGGGACCCCAAGGAGTGGCTGTGGGCTCACCCGGAGCAACCGGAATGATGACTATACTCTTTCAGTTCGTCCACCTGTCTACTTGAATGAAGTCATCCTGAGGGTAGTCACCGAGTATGCATGGCAGAAATTCATCATCTTCTATGACAGTGAATATGGTAAGTGACTGTGATCTGAAGTGTTCCAAAAAGTGATGTTTGCATGAGAAGCAACTTCAGTAAGTCCTGAAAGTATTTAAAGAACTTACTGATCATTTGTGGTTTTCTGATTTTGAATACACCTCACAGTAGCAAACAAACAGAACTATTTTAAATACTCTTCGGCATTGTACTAGATACCTTTGAAGTAAAATGTAAATAAAAATACCAATTGGAGTGTACAACATACACCAGTTGTCCCAGCACTTGCTAGGCTGAAGAAAGGATGAAAAGGTCAAAGCCATCTTGGGCTACCTAGCTAAACCTTGTTTCAAAAATAAGTAAATAAAAAGTAAATAAATGTGTATGTATCACTCAATCCGAAAGTCTTTCTAAGTAGCCTAAATACAATATAGCTTGAATTTTCAAGTAATAAGAAGTTAAAAAGAGAGTACAATCCTTTAAAAAAATTCATAATTCTGTGGTGATGATGATGATGAAACCATTGGCAGATCTTAGAGCACTGATAAAAGATAACCTCTTTTTATCTACTGACTAAAAGAAATCGGACAAACTTGTTTAGACACTTGTTTTGACCATACTATTAACTTAATGGTTTATCCATAAGGCATGATTAAAGTAGACTATATCCTCTGCACGTTTGATTCGGTATGAAGTTTTACAAAAACTGAAACTAGTATGAAGCAATATTTCAGTCGTCCACTGCAGCACGCTGTTTTCCAGAGTGCACTGTGACCTGCGGAGGAAACAGTTTGGTTTGGGAACTTTCATTGTGATACATAAGCACATTAAGTGAAAGTACTGCTTTCATTGAAATAATTTCCCGAAGCTCTTCCTTTTCTATCTGAAGCTAAAGCTCTTTGCATACCATTCTCCACTTATTTTTATGAGTGGGGAGAGAAGTGACCAGAGATGGAGATGATCTAAGGAGGATAAATAACCCCTGAGTGAAGAATTCATTTAGAAATGCGTTTCCTTTGAAGATTCTAAAATGTTGCTCTCTGGGTCTTGTTTTTCCATTTTTATCAAAGAATGTTTTTCTTGGCAAATAAGTAAATAAGCGTGAAAAACAAACAAACATTTAAAGTAATCCTTTCTTCTCATCATCGGGCTGCATTTTAAGAGAGAGCTGTGACAACCAAGTAGGCAGGAGAGCAAAAGCCACAGAGCAAAGAAGCAGCAGGTTGGCAAAAATCTGGCAGGCAATAAGGGACAGCCCCCTGGGGCTGGTCAGGAAGGGGGACAGGAGCAGCTACATTTGGCCCTAAATAATCAAAGTAGCCTGGCTTTTTGGCTGCCAGAATAATCCCCTTGAACTCAATGGGCAAAATGCAGGCAAAGTCTGTGGACTCTCCAGAAAGACGCTTTTTGTTGCCAAGACGGAAACAAGTATTTCTGTTGCTTAACTGGCATTACTCAAGGGTCACAGAGTAAGAACTAAGACACTGACATGAATAAAAGAAACAAAAACAATATTGAAAAGAATTGGCTTCCCCAAGCCTGAAACACTGTTGGGATGGTATCTAAGCACAGTGACGGGGACTGTCTCTAGAGTCCATACACTCCCTGCCTGCATCTGCTTTTGCTTCCTATATTTTTTCCCTTTTTATCTTTAAATGGAATTCATAGCCTCAGATCAAGTATACACTGAAATAATAAATATTTAAAATCCAGATTTTTAATGGGAGAAAACCTAAGTTCAATAAAAGAAGCAGCAGAAAAGTGATTTCTGATGAAGACATATTCTCAGCGTTAAAATGGGAAGCTTGCCCTTTGATTGTAAAAATATGTAGGATAGAAAATCATTTATTATCATTTATTTCCAAATCCTGTGAGACTTACAGATGGACTCTTATAAGAGAAGACATTTTCATTACTGATGACCTGAAACTGTCTTGGAAGTACCGATTTAGCATGCAGGCAGTCTGGTACTCATACTCAGGTCCTTCATTCTTCTCTAAATGCCTGGGAGTGAATAAGGAGCTGAAACCACACAAGTGATGATTGGGTTCCTGTTTAAACACAGGGTTTGCTTTTGGGAAAAAAAAAAATCTGTCTCTTCTGTTGATAAACTTCCTTTACATGACTTCCTAGCAGTCATTAAAAATGGCCTTGATTCTATCATTATTTCCAATAATACCATCATTTAATATAAGAAAATTGTCTTTTGATGCTTACAATAAATCATGTTAGTGAAAAAGTAGGCTGGGATCCATGACAAACAGCAATCTCCCAGAGGTTTTGTACCTGGAAGAGGGCTAACATGCTCACTTCCAGTTATCAGGCACATCATTTTAAGTGGATGAAACTTGACTTTTTATTTTTATTATCAGGAATTGCTCTTATTAATGAATGAATTAAGTATCATTAGTGAGTAGAATCAGGCAGCATGCTGGATAACAAGGTGATTAGAAGATTAGTTTGCTTAGAAGTGCATATGTGTGTATGTATGTATATATATATATATATATATTATTCTAATATCTGTGCATTATATAGAAATATGTGTATATACACACATATATGTAGTAGGGGCTTCTTGTTTGTTTCTGACTGCTGGGCTCCAAAATAATCACACAGAAACCTTATTATTTGCAATACTATTTGGCCAATAGCTTAAGCATATATCTGGCTAAATCACATCTTAAATTAACCTATGTCCATTAATCTGTGTATCATTACAAAACTGTGGCTTATCGGGTAAAGTTGCAGAGTCCATCTCCAGCAGGGCTACATGGTTTCTCCCTGACTCTGCCTTCTTTCTCCCAGCATTTATTTTAGTTTTTCCTGCCTATCTCTATAATGACCCTTACCAGTGGGTTGAAGTTAAATAGAATGACCTCCAAAGCTGAAATGCTCCCATTAATCATGTCAATTAGATTAGGGGAATGCTTCCAATTGGACTTCTTCAATTGTGGAGAAAATTGAGCCCAAAATTTGTAGAGATTGTTCCATGAAGTTCTCCTAAATGCATAAGGGTCGTTATACTTTAGAGGCATTTCATTAAAGTATATAGTTTTTGACTGCTGCTTACTTCAGCACTTGAAGGTTTCTTTAAACCATCTTCAATGTGCATTTCTAGTGTCTTCAAGAGGGTGGTGATCTGGAAGTGCATGTACTATTTCTAAAGCATATGGGATCAACCCAGATGGGAGACAAATTTTGAAACCGGCAATCATGCCTCCTTGCCAGCTTAGAATACTTCAGATTCTCTATTTATATAAATAAATTCGGCTCTTAATTAAAGGAAGTTTATTGCATTTCGTTGATACAATTTTTACCCTGATAATCTACTTCATGGCCAGAATGCTATTGTAGGGCCTAATACATCTTTTAATAAAAAACATTGTTTGGAAAATAATCATGTTAATTTCCAAGTATGTTACTTTTGACTTCTTTCAAGTTACAATAGCGTGGTTAAAGAATTTTATCAGAAATAGTAAAATTCACAATCCTAGATATGTAGTAATTTGTGCTCTGTTGTAAATACTACTCTGTTGGTCTTCTTACATCCCACATGCAGGACGAGAACTGTGGTAGAGGAATTTTAAGAGGTTTCAACAAGTAGTCTACATAGGCAAGTATGCATTCCCTGCAGTTTCCAATGGACTCGTTGGTCTGACTACAGGAATAATGGTGGTAGAGTGTGGTGAAGCCATCTGGTAGGGAATGGAGGTTCCAGCAGTCAGCTAAATCTAAGCATGTATCCAGTTTAGGGAATCTGTACCAGAGCATTTTCTCCTGAAAAAAAAATACCCAAAAGTCATTTTTTTAATATAATTTTTTATTGAAAAGAAAAAAATTCCCACCTCCTCCCCGCCTCCCATTTCCCAGAAAAAAATTCCCACCTCCTCCCCGCCTCCC
>NW_026068015.1:3403450-3423290 GCF_014885135.2 Alexandromys fortis
ACATCCAAACTGGCTAGGCTCCCACAAAGCCAGAACTTGAAGTAGGATCAAAACCCAGTGGCACTGTCCTTGGCTTCTCAGCAGCCCTCATTGTCCACCATATTCAGAGAGTCGGGTTTTATCCCATGCTTTTTCAGTCGCAGTCCAGCTGGCCTTGGTGAGCTCACAATAGATCAGCCCCACTGTCTCCGTGGGTGGGTGCACCCCTCATGGTCCTTTTTTAAAGAATAAGAATGTCCATGCCTTCTCCGACTCTAGAAGCTGAAGTTACCTTGTCAGGTGTTAGAAGTGTTTTCTCCATACTTCCAGAAACTTGAAGTACCCCATGCTAATAGCAACAGCCTTTTGGCATTTATCTCCAAGAAGAACTGCAGGATATTTCTAGAAAAATTAAAAAGTGATTGTATTGCTCAGTCTGGTCTGCCAGGTTCATTAGAAAAGAACCTTACCAGCAGTATACTCACAAAGTCCTCACGACCTCTATGAACCCAGCTAGAAACTCTGGGAGGCTAAGGGACATTTAAACTGAAATTGTCAGATTTCCATCACTCCAGGGCCCCTGAAGGCTCAAGTTGAGAAAGTAAGATCATATGCAAGCAAGGTGATCATGGGATCTCAAGTATGACAAGCAAGCCTACATAATCTCACACCGCTTTCATGTTGATGTTAGCCAGAATGAGGTCGAAGTGACACAGTTCTTCTTGTGGAATGTCTGTCTTAAGTATACAATCTGTCTTGGTGAGCACCATAAAGAGTTAAAAGAAGTCATAATCTTTAGCCAGTGTGTGAGGAAATTATTTCAATACCTAATATTTCCAGAATGTTAGGTTGGTACTAAAAGATGTATGAACTGTTGTACTATTAGACAATTATTCAGTGTTTTGAACACACCTTTGTCAGACTTCAAATTGTTCAATAAGCTAAAAACATGACATAGATTATTAATTTTAAAATTTGTGATGGCACATGCCTTTAATCCCAGCAGAGGCAGAGGCAGGCGGATCTGTGGGAGTTTGAGGCCAGACTGATGAACAAGAGCTAGTTCCAGGATGGGCTCCATAGCCACAGAGAAACCCTGTCTTGAAAAAAAAAAAAAAGAAAAAAAAACGAAAGAAAGAAAGAAAGAAAGAAAGAAAGAAAGAAAGAAAGAAAGAAAGAAAGAAAGAAAAAGAAAAAGTTGTGATGGCAGTGCCTAATTCATCTAATCATCCTGGAACAACTCATTAGATTTTCTTCAGAGGCAGACAAAAGTCAAAAATAGTCCATTCCAAAGAAGAGACCCATGCCAGTGTGAAGTAACCTTTTCTACCTGGAGACCAAAGGGAAAGAAGAAAAGACCCTCTAACTTCAGGGGAAACAGAAAATTCTTTGGTGTGAATGCTCCTGCATTTTGTTGTCAAAGTGTTGTAGTGTTTCAGTCAGAGCTATTATCAGTTTGTTATATTGAAATATTTAAAATATATTATTTATTGTAATGTCTGTATCAATGAATGGTTAGCTTATAAACAACAAAATGCAAATATCTTTTGAAAATACAAATACTAAGAATGGGTTCCCGTCACTGAGAAGGGCAAGTGGACACAGGCTTGCATCCCTAACCAAAAAGCTATTTATGATTGGTCCCCTCTTGTAAAGAAAAAAATCTTTTTCTTCAATGGAGTTTCACTAGGTATATTAGCCATACTGCAGGGTAGGTCCCATGCTCAGGAGCAGATGGGAAACCCAAGATGAAATCAATGGTATTTTTGTAGAATTTAAAATTTCATATATTTTTGCTTATTAGCCTTTGGACAATATATTTGGGTTCAAATTTTGTTTATTTGTTCAAGTAGGGATTTTGGGACTCTGAGTTTCTTTTTTATGTTGTTTATTTTTTAAAGAAAGAGCGACAGAAAGGCTGTGGCGCTGGGTAACTTTGGAGGTAGGTAGGGAGAGTCTGGGAGGCCTTGAGAGAGGGGAAAAGCATGATCAGAAAATATTGTATGAAAACTGTTTTCAGTTATAAAAAGCAAAAACTCACATACAATAATAAGTAGTGGAAATACATTTTTTTCTTACAAAATTGGATAAAATAAATTCATTTATATGAGTAAAAAATCTGTCAACTGCACACTAATTTGTAAACAGCACTTTCTATGGACAGTTTTCTTGTGATGAAAATGCAGTTTCCAATAAGAAAGTAGGATAAAACACTTTTTTAAAGTGTGGAAGCAAGACTGGTTAGTCTACTGTCATCTGCAGATTAAATAAAAAAATTATTATTTAAATGCATTTGAAGAACCCAGTTCTTTTTTCCACTTAATTCATTTTATTCCTTAATGGTTATTATAAAGAACTTAAAAATAAAAGAAAAGGCACAGGAATATTTTCAATTAACTTCCAAACAGTTAGAGTAGCCACTCTAAAACTGTGGAGCTTCACAGCGGATTTAGTGCTTTCACTATCTGATGTTATTTGGTGCACTTTTCTACCACCAAAACCAGAAAATTTTATGAGAATTGAAACAAAAACAATTAACAGTTTACTTTATATCCTTTCTGTGATTCAAGTGCCCATTACTTACTGAGTTCTTCTTCATCAGCTAATACTTACCTTTCTTGGTCTTTTCTAGATGCTATACTCTGCCACAATGCACTTCCCCTTATCTGAATCAATATATCTCTCTCTCTCTAAATAGTAATTATATATGTACAAATACTGTTTGAAGCTTTTTATTAGATATTTTAAGATCTATTTATTTTGTATGTATATTAGTGATCACCTGAATGCATGTGCACGTGTGTGTGTGTGTGTGTGTGTGTGTGTGTGTGTGTGCCTGTGTTTGGTACCAACACTGGTTGTATCCCTAGAACAGAGCTACACATGGTTGTCAGCCACCATGTGTGCACTAGAAACTAAACCTAGGTTCTCTCTACAAGTGCTCTTAACTGCTGATTAACTCTTAACTCCAATGTGTGTGTGTGCAAACACACACACACACACACACGTGCCTAGAATCCACAATTGAGGACTAACATGTATTTTTTTCCTTTCTGAGACTGTGACCTCCATCAAAAGTACTCATCATTTTTTTCATGAACATTTTGTGAGTTTATTTTTTCCCAGAGCTAGAGTATTCTATTTATATATGTGTCTACATTTTCACTATTCACTTATCTTTTGATGGACTAGGTTGGTTCCATTTATATAAATCTTTACCATAACTGCTTAACCACTCTGAAAATTAGCTACAAATCTCCATGAAGTATCAACAAAGTGAAGTACTATGGAAGTGACCAAAACAAATAACATGAACAGAAATATATATTATCTGATAGTATGTACAGAACAACTTACACTCAGGAGATCACAAAGCACACTACTCAAAATGGTGAAAACATACATTTAATAATACAAATTAAAGTTCAGCACAGAGTTAGGTGACTGGGGTTTGTAAGCAAGGTCTTTCATTTTGAAATGAAGATAAGGGAACCATCTTCATCAATCCATTCCTGAGTCATGATCTTTATTCCATGTAGAGTTAGTGTAGACTCAGTCAGGGCTCTTAGAGTAGACACTTTCCTCTTAATTGATTGCAAATGTTTATAATCGCCCCAAGGATGCATTCTAATGTCTGACAACTATAATAATCTTGACATTCTCTCCCGATAGCTTGAAAGCTGATTATTAGTCACTGGCTATTTTCCAACCTGCAGTTCTCACATTTTCTCCAGCCTGCATCAATAACCATGTAATTAATCCAACCGGTTTATTGAAACATTTCCTTTGCATTAATATAGATTATGTCAAATGGGTAAAAAGAGTAGATTCTTTTATTCAGGATTTATCTATCAGTGATTTGTGCTTTAAAAATGTTTCTCAGCTTTACTGTAAAGAAGGTTTCCATAGTAAAAGATGCCCAAATGACAAGCGCCTGTCAAATGTAAACTCTCTGTTAGATCATAATTGCCAGGCTCTGATATGTCAAAGCTGAGCACAGCATGTTATTATCTTTACTTTTTAAATTTATATAAAACTGAATATTCTAAAAATGCCAAAAAACTGATACATGACTCCAGTGAATTTTTCAAGTTGATAGTTCTTTTAAAACAAAACTTTAAAATTACTTGATGGTTAAAAGCCTTGACTTTTTTTTCCTCGGGAAGGAGACACAGAGAATATACTTTGCTATCCAAATATTGAGAAAAATATGTTCTGGTTTATGATATATCTCACATAGTAAGCATTAAGCTGTGTTCCAATTTGTAGAATGAGAAAGCGGGAGAAGAAAGTCACAAGGTCCTACATTTTAATTTTAAAGCTTAGCATGCTGTCATAATTTTAGATGCACCTTGCTTAGACAGTGCCATGCTGAAGTCTTCCTGATCAAATTGAGGTCTTCAATGCATTCAGTGATCGGAATGATTAAATGTCTTCACCTACTCAAAGGAGAAGAAGATGAACAGAGGAAAAATTAAGCATGGAAACATTACAAAATTTGTCCTTTATTATTAAATATTTTAAAGTGATGTTTCAATACAATGATGAGACTATAAATTGCTATTTTGAAATGTTTCACAGAAATCTACCATACTTAGATTGCTAATTGACTGTGAGAAAGAACAATGCTACAGTAGTTCTCAATCGGTACTGGGTTGAATGTTCTCATCAGCTGGTACAGAGCACATTTCCCGATAGGACAGGAGCTGTTTTGTCTTGCTACTTTCTTCCAAGTTCCTTTCACTGTGATGGGCACAAAGTAAGTCGAGATGATAAAGAAAGTGATCCCCTTTGATAAGGACGACTGGTACAGGTTCCATCAAAGTGAATCATGTATCTAATTTAAGTACAGTATCCTATTGTCTCATATTTCTACCTGTTTCTTAGGGTTCCCTTTGTAAACATAAAGCAAAATTAAATTCTGGTACTAGATTAGTCTATTTTCATATAAATAGCTTTTGCTAGGAAGATTAAAATTAACCCTACTTTAGAGATAATAATGTCCTTGTTTTACAAGATTTGATAAAATGAATCATTAGCCACCAATTGTCCATTATGTCATAGAGGATTACAAGGGAAGATAACCTAAGTAGGTAAAACAATTTGGGTGCCAGAGGAAGTGATAGTGCATATAATATTAAGTTCTGAAGATGATATTGCTTATTTATCTGTTTGTTTATTTATTTACTTATTTTATTTAGACTTTTTGAGGCAAAGTCTCTCTATAGAATGTGTGGTGGTCAGTTTCTGACTCTCTTGCACAGGCTAGCATTAAATTTCAGAAACTCTTTCTCAGCCTCCCATGTCCTGGGATGGCAGGAATGTGCCATGATACCTAGCTTTATAAAGAATTTTTGATTAAAAGACAAATGAAAGCTAGATGATTAATAAATAGAGATTAGAGTAGATAGATAGATAGATAGATAGATAGATAGATAGATAGATAGATAGAGATAGATAGATGATAGATGATAGATAGATAGATAGATAGATAGATAGATAGATAGATGATAGATAGAGAGAGAGATAGATGATAGATAGATAGATAGATAGATAGATAGATAGATAGATAGATAGATAGATGATAGGTAGATGATAGATCACTATCATTCCCATTAAGGACTTTTCCTATTTTCTAAACTTCCATAGCAAATATAAATGTAAAGGCAGAAGTTTTGACTGAGGTTACTAAAGATTTTGTAACAGAAATGTATATCACATGGGAATCCGAAGCCTAAACAACTCCCTTCATATTTTAAGCATTCTCATTTTTCATCAGAATATCTAGTGCTCAGTGAAATAAAATATAATTGTGGAGGTTTGCATATATAGGCTCACACTTGACTGAAGCTTTCACAGCTCTCTTACATTGCCTTCAACAGGCCCTATATGATTAAAATATGATTTTGATTTCTGTTTGTTCTATGTGTGAATTGGAAACACCTCAAGGACAGGAACCAATTATGCCTTCCTCTTCATCACCAAATTACTTGGGCTGTAGTGTGTGTGTGTGTGTGTGTGTGTGTGTGTGTGTGTGTTTGCATAGGTACATGAAATGAGTCAAACACTAGGTATTAAAAGTTGGAACTCCCTCCCTGCATTTGTTCCTTCATTTCTGCTTCCTCCTCTTTTTATTTGTAATTGACTGGAAAAATTCTATTACTTATAGGGAAGAGGCTGGCTTTTTGTTTCCCTTGTCTAACCAGATTCTCTGACTCTTGCAACCATAACATTACATTACAATTCAGTATACAAAAGAAACTATTTGTTTACATTGTGGCTTTACTCGATTTCACTTGTTTTGTAAAAACCAAGGATTCGGGCTGACTAGCCTGGTACAATAGGATCATCAGGGTAAGAATGTAAAACTCTAGACACATGTGAAATCAAAGGATGAAACAGGAGTTATTTTACAAGTAAAAAAAAAATCATCTTGCTCTTTAAAGAGAGATGAAATCTGGAAAAAAATGAACAGAGAAGACATCAATTATGAACATGATTCCAAGTGAACAGAGCTTACTGTAGAAGTAATTTTCTGACCCAAGGCTGGTTTTCTGACATCAAATGCAGTTTTTTTTTTCCCGTACACAAAGAAACTGTTCCACAAAAGAAAAATGGTAAGTGTGACTAGAAGTGATTTAGAAGATCATTTTCCATCTGAAAATTAAGACAATAACTTTGGACTCCATAGATGTGAAGGAAGTGGCAGTATGAAGTCCACACTCCTTAAAAGCAATGGTGACACTAAGCTGGGACTCACCCATGCTATCCTCCCTAAGGACAGCAGGGAGACCAGGCAAAGCACTGACAGGCACAATGTGATGCAGAATGGCTGGGCTACTTAGTTTACTAAGAAAGGATCCGTAGTCTTCATGACTGCCTCAGGTCTGTGACACAAACCCAAAAACTATATCCCAGTCTTCAGGACCATCATGGACTCTGTCAGAAGAATATCAGAGATCACAGAAGTAGATCAAGGTTATAAAGTCACAGAAGCATTTCTGGGTGATTCTGAAATTAAATTTATAACATGAGGGGCCCTGCTTGTTGGGGGTTTCTGTCCCGCCTAGTACCCCATAGCCAGCAAGCCCCAAAGAAAATCACATAGAGATCTCTATAAGTTGTAAAGCTGATTGGCCCATTAGGTCAGGCTACTTATTAGCTCTTGTAGCTTATATTAACTCATTATTCTGATCTAGTTTTGCCATATGGCTTGGTACCTTTTTTCAGCTGGCAGGTCACATCCTGCTTCCTCTGTCGTCTGCGCTGGACTGGGAGGAATCAACTTCCTCTTTCCCAGCATTCTCCTGTTTTCATTGCATGATTTCTACTTCCTGTCTGGTTCTCCCACCTATACTTCCTGCCTGGACAATCAGCATTTTTTTCAAACATGATTGACAGAATACAGAAAATTCTCCCGCACGAAAATTTAGTGGATATTAATTACAAACATGCCTACTTAAAGAGTTAAGCATGATTTCATATTGATTTCTGTTGATGGCACTAGAGATTATAATTAAATTTGGAGGGTCAACACAAGTTATGTAGAGTTCAATGGGTCAGAAGTCTGTCATCAGATCTGAGCATGATAAATACAAGCTATGAGCAAGCATGTACTCTTCTCCTTGTTATTAGTGAAAATCCACTTCTCTTCCTTCTTCAGCTTCCAGAGACACCCACCTTCTTTACCTTGTTCCTCAGATAAGCCACATCTACCAGCTCCAAACCCCTTGCTGTCTCCTTTTCTTTGCTTCTCCCTTCCAACTTAAGGTCCTCCTGATGATACTGGGCTCACCCAAGTTATGGAGTTTATCTTTCTATGTTGATCTCACTGGATTCCTTACATCAACCCCACCTTCAGGCTTGATCTCTCTATGGTATATGATTTGTTTATATCCAGATATTACAGGTTTTGGGATGTGGGCACTCAGGAGAAGATGTGGGCACTTCAGCTGAGCACACAGCCCTCTGTGGTGTTCAGGGGAGACTGCAATAACTCAGTTGATGAGCAGGCTAACACTAGCTTTTATGTATTTATCTGGTAAGTAGGACTAGCCACAGCTGGAAAACACGCTGTTATCAAGAATTAGTCAAAACTGACAGGTGCAATCAGTCTGGCAGCTTCTTGAGGTCACCAACCATGTTCTTTCATTTCTGTAGCTGTTGGAACTTTAGAATGAAGATATTGCAACTGAAAAACTGAGATGGTTGATTACATTCATGTTTAATTAACAAACCTGAAGGCCTACTTTTTATTCTAATGAATCTTTCAAACATAGCTGCTAATAGCATGATTTGGATCTGTCTCTTCTCATACGTACCAGTTGCTGCCTGTAATCAGCTGTATCATCCTCAGATGTGGAAAACACTTATTGCTTGATTCTTCTATAACAGAAATCTACATTGGATTACAAAATTCTGGCCTTGAATTCACAGAGATACAACTACCTCTGCCTCCTAGGTGTTGAGATTAAAGGTGTGTGCCAATACCACCTAGTCAGTGAATAACGTTTTTTAAAGAAACATTTTTTTTTTAAGTGAAGGAGTGAAGTTTCACCAACATTTTACTTTTAAAACCAAAACTCATGGTGTAAACAATCTGGAGGATCTCAGATTCTTTCCAATGTTGTTTTTGCTTTTATGTTTTATTTACATGAAAATTTAAGTAATTCAAATAGAATAGAATAAAACCTGACAATTAAAAATTAGAATTATGTTCTGAATTCTGAGATGGACCCAGGCTTATTTTTTTTTTAATTCTCTCAAGTGATTGTGATTGACACAAAAGTGTTAAAAATACTGCTTTGCATGTTCACAATCCTGATATTATTTATAGACCACTTTCTGCTCTGCTCCATTAGATTTAACCCTGTTCAGACTACCTGTTAGCATTGTACTGTCAGATACTTTCAGACTTGGCTGTTTAGCCTTCACTATTCCCACTCCTTTGTCTCTGGCTCTGCAGTCTCCACTGAGCCTTTTATCCTTTTATGTTGATAGCTCAGATTTATAACTTATTAGGAATACAGAGTGGAAGGTGAAATGTATACAGACAGAATTCTCACAGAGATGAACACATCACTACTGTGAAGTTGTAAAATTGAAATTATTCATAAAAGTGCAGTTTTTAAAAACTAACTTGTAACTTTGCAAATAAAAAATTTATTATGCATAAATACCACTTTCTATGTTGGAAACTCTTGAGTTCTTGTCATATGAGCTTACTTACTGCTTTCAAATTAATTATTTCACTTGAGAGGCAAATTTTGCAGGCATGCAATCACATACAATTAGAAATTTTGACATAGATTCCATAGGTGTTAAGTTTCTCATTTCTGATGCATAACCAACTATTTTAGCTTTAAAAATTTTATGCCATGGGCACAAAATGAAAAATATAATCTGTGAACTAATAAAATTAAAATATTGATAATTACTTTTTATATTATATTTTATCCCCCTTACTCAAACATGATATTATCACAGTAATTTATATTAGAGAACATTTTAGAACTTTTCATATTTGAAATTGTTGTATAAATATTTTGAAGGTTTTTGAATATTCAAAATCTTGGATAGTTGTTTCAAAAATACTTAAACTACATTTTCATTTGTTTATACACATGATGTCACCCACCTCCATCGTTCTGAAACCAAATTATTTTATCTCCTACAGGATATTTCGATTTAGATATTTGAGTTTGTTGTATGTAAGCATTGAGTGGATTGGAAGAAAACATCTCAAAATATTCTATTTATATTATGAATGTTGATTTAATGGAGGTTTATCTGTTTTTGAGAAATGTTATTAAAATTCATTTGTCATGAATGGCATTATTTCCCCCTTTAATGTCACATTTTAATATGACCTTCCTGCTAATTGATCCAATATAATTTCTTTACAGTAATGACAGTAACTCATTTTGTGATTATGGATTATGATAAATGAAATGAATGGTTTCTATGATATAAGAAATTTGAGGAAATTTAATGAAGTGTGTTTTGTTCATTTTTGAAGTACAAAGACAATTTTATTAAAATTGGAAAAAAAAAGTTCCAGGGTGGGAAAGCTGTAAATTTAGCCTCTGCAGAGAAGAGGGCTATGGAAAGGAAAAACAGCGAAGGCCATGCCTTTGAGTGATGTGTGAAGCGTCTGCAAATAACTGCATGGAAAAAGGAAGGGAGCCAAAAGGTCCAAAGTACCAGGGAAAATATACTTAGGCTCTGCCTAACATCAAAAAGAAAGAGTAAGAAAGGAAGACAAATGAAGTTGTACCCCCGAAGCGGAAATGTGGAGAGATGGAACAGAGTCCTGGCAGCCCTGTAGTGACTGCACCACACACAGGGGTCCTGGAGAGAAAACTACATTATCTCATTAAGGGATAATTATTCCTCTCATTTCTTTCTTGTGGCATTACGTGAAACTGCCTTCCTTAGGTTGATCTCTAAGACAAGTTGCTCAACTAAATTATGTTTTGTGTAGCTAGGTATATTAGGTCTCTATCCAGGCCAGAGGTAGATTTCATTCATTTGGTCAAGAGGAAATAGTTTTCCCTTAATATGTCTCCAATGCTACTATAACGCTTTTCCTTCAGAAAAGGTAACCTTAAATTCATTTACCAAGATATGTTAAAATTGCTATATATAACCCATTTCCATCGTGAGATTCAGTACCAAAGCTTAACAGACTGTTTCTGTTTATTCCTCTTTAATGCTGAAGAAATTAGTCGTGCTTTATTGAAATGGACCTCTTTTACACCCCTCTCTGCCATGTACCAACTCTTTCCACTAATTAATTTACAATGATAAGTAGATAGAAATAAATCCCTTTGTATTAACTCCTATGTTTTTACATGTACAGATATTAGTTAAGCCAAATCATAAATAAATCTGAGAATTTATGCCTTATTGAACAATAAACTGCTCAGAAATGATAAGATTTTTTTTTATCCTGTGTTATGTTGTTTGTAGATATCCGTGGGATACAGGAGTTTTTGGACAAAGTATCTCAGCAGGGAATGGATGTTGCCCTTCAGAAGGTGGAAAACAACATCAATAAAATGATCACCACCCTCTTCGACACCATGAGGATAGAGGAGTTGAATCGCTACCGAGACACTCTCAGGAGAGCCATCCTTGTTATGAATCCTGCCACAGCCAAATCCTTCATAAGTGAGGTAAGTAAGCATTTTCCTTGGTGGGGCATGGTACAAAAGCAAATCCTTTGAAATGGACCCCACAGAGGACACGAAACCGAGAGGAAGAGAGGGAACATTAACTGCACACTCTCATTAGCACTAATGTAGGAGGCAGAGTGATTTGCTTGCTCATATCATTTACCCCATATTGCCCGCCTAATTACCAGGAATGTCTATACTTTTATATTTAGGCATGTGGCCAGGACAAGTTTCAGAAATACTTATGTGTTTTCAAAGTGCTGTTGAGCTGACTGAATCTAGTAAGTTTAGGAGTGGATTCACAAGTGTGTGCAGCTAATCCTTTTGTGTTGTTCATGTTGTCACTGCAAGTTAAAATTATATTTCTGAGAAAAGAATTGCTAAAATCAGATTCTGGTTGCCAAAGCAAAATGATTCCAGAAAACACAGCACAGCTCTACTAGTGCTCTGGGAATCTGGACCAAGACAAACAATTAAGACTCTGAAACTCTGGGAAGTGATGGTCTCTCTGCAGAGTGTGAGGCCATGTCTGCAAATGCTACTTGTATCTCTTAATGTGGCTAGCTGCAATAAATTTTAGGAAAAGTATTAGTGAGATTGTAGTGATTCAAATGGCCTTTATGTACCCTAAAATGTTTGTGATTGACATGAAAAATATCTTGCCCTTTTTTTTTCATTTTAGTTAATTGTTTAATCTCATTTTATGATAGTAATCCTCACAGTATTACATACTTTCACATACTCATTTTAGTTTTATGGGCTTTAATTCATGATTTTTCCCTTCATTTTTCTAGTTTTATTCCATTAACTCTTTAAATCCATGTGTCCTTTGATATTAGATAATTTTGTGCCTATTAAGGATTATAAAACAGAATATGAATTATTAAATACACAACAACTAATACCAGTTTCATTTAACATATATTTTGCTATGTTAATTTAAACATGAGATAACTTTGACCTTTGGTTTATCAAATAATGAATCCAGACTGAAGACTAGACTTTTCTGTAATAGAAAAACATATCCTATTTTATAGTCTGCCCTTTGCTTCATGTGTTAATTCATCGTTTGGATCTGTGGCGAAAGGTCTGAGAAAAAGAACCTTAGAGCATGAAGGATTTGATGGTCTCCTTGTTCCAGAACTGTCAGTCCACGAGCTCTAGGCCTGAGGGAAGCTGAGAATCACATTTGGGAGCAGGAGGCAGAGGAAATCTGCCCATCTTTTCATGGGTAGGAAGCAGGGAGGACCAGAAACAGACTTGGGATAAGATAGAGCCTCCAGGAAAATATCCTTCTGTGATCTTCAAAGTTGTACAACAAAATCTGTTAACAGAATATTATAACAAAATGTATTAACAGTTACCACCAAGTATTTCTTCCCATCAGGCCCCAGTTTGAAAAGTTTCTTTCCCTTATAAGATCTCCTGAGTAAATTGGGAACATGGTGACCTTGGGGAGGGTTTAAGAGGGAGAGAAGAGATGCAGGGAGAGGAGCAAAGAAAATGGTACAGCTCAATAAAAATCAATAAAAAAGTTTCTTTCCCTTGCAATGATGCTGCCAAAGAAACATCCATCATAGGATTAATCCCACGATGAAGTAGAGCCCATACTGTCTGATCATCCCCCTTATGAACACTGCATTTAGGACAACATATTGGATAAATCAGCATCAAGGGACACATTAAGTTCCAACCAAAACATTTAAAAAGTATGAAGTCTTCTATAAAATGGACAGTGAGTATAAAGGGACATAAAATATAAACTGGAATAAGGAATAAATTTGAAATATTTCTGGTATTTCTGTCTTGGGTAATCAGAGATTTCATTAACAAAGCTTGTTAGGTTTGGACTTTATAATGTGGGTATGAATTCACCCGAAGAAATCACAGAACAGATAGAGTCAGTTTATCTGAGCTTTATTATGCTCACATTCCACAGAAATATTATTTAATGCTTTTAGACAACATTTGGCCATGAAAGAAATAAGAATATATTGATATCTCAATATATCAAGAGTATAATACAAATTAATAAGATTTTATCACAGTAAGCCTCCAAAAGTACCTGGGGAGGCTTGATATTCAGGATTTTTTTTCAAAACAAGGTTTCTCTGTAGCTTAAAATCTGTCCTGTAACTAGTTCTTGTAGACCAGGCTGGCCTCGAACTCACAGAGATCCGCCTACCTCTGCCTCCCGAGTGTTGGGATTAAAGGCATGAGCCACCACTGCCCAGCAATAAGGAAATGTTTCAAAAAATAGTAAAGACTAGATTTTTTTTTCTTTTTTATTACATCCTCAGCAGGCATATAGCAAATACTTAAACTTGTCTCCCAAATTGCAAACAATATGAAGAAAAATGATGTCACAGGACTTGTTTACAGTTAAGCACTTATTAGGAGAAGCCCTAGAAAATAATGAACCAAAAAGAGGTGGCAAGTTCAGGACATGTGCTAGGGATATTCCACAGTTGGAGAGACATGGAAAATAATTGTTCTGCTTCTGAGAGAAGAGGTGACCTCTAAGACTCTAGTGGTTTGGGGACACAAATCCAGATGAGTAAGAGTCACTTAGTGGAAGATGGTCAGAATTCCAGTAGTTGGTAACTGGGATCCAGAGAGTGTGAACGTTTTAAACTGGGTCCCAGAAGAATGTAGTGCCGTAGTAGTTTGCTAGAGGTTCACTCACCAATTATGATTTCCTTCAACCCTGAAAATGTACTTCCTCACAGTCTGTACTCCACATGCACCATACCAATGCACTAACACACTAACTCCACTCTGAGAGCTCTTTGTAATACTGCCCAGCCTTCTGTCTGTGATTTTCTCATGCTCCTTAGCATTGCCCCTCTGCATGTGTCTTGACTATGGTATGTGAAGGACAACGTGCGCTTTGGATTAGGACTCACCCTCATCAACTTATTTTACCTTGAGACAACTTATCCCATAACAGATATTTTTAATGTCTATAACTCAATATAACAGAGAAAATAGACTTGTATCAGTACGACACACAAGAATGCTGTAGGTTTGAGATTGATACCAAATAATCTGACACTAGTGTATTTAGTGAAGTTTCCAAAAAGGGTATCAGTAAGGTCATCATTGACGTCCATGTGAAAGGCCAAATTTAAAGATTTTGGATTTTTCCCTCTTTTGGTCTTATTTCTTAATAAGAATATATCTAGTATCTGATGTGTCCTTGATATTCTCCTAGACACTAATGAGACAATGGCCATGCAGATCTATGATCTCTTTTTTTCCCCCTCTGGTTTGGTGCAAGGGAAGAACAGACGAGTGACCCAAAGCAGAATGCAATCACGGCAGAACCATGCCATTTACACATTGCCACCTCAGGAAATGAGAGCCACTCTCTGTTGCTATGCAGAACTCGAGTGTGATTATGGGAACGTTGTGGACAGAGCTTGTCCTGAGAAGGGTCCTGAAGGAGATATTCTTTGGGTTGCTTATCAGACAAAAGACAGAAAGACATTCTAATCAGCAGGAAAACCATAGTCAAAAGAAAAACTTGGAGTGGGGGTAAGGTGGGGGATAGAGCAAAGCTGTAAAGAGTCATGGGGAGAAAATAGACTGTTGTGTTTTGCAAATTCACCTGAAAAGCTGAGTGTAAGTATTTTTTAAACTGTGTAATGAACAGTAGAAACAGAAGAGGGTTCATTATTAAGATACATCATGGCAAATTTTATACAGTCTTGGGACAGCAACCAGCAATTAGTGGGGAGTAGAAGAAGGAACACTGACATGGTTAGGTCCCAGAATTTCTGACCCTCAGTAGAGAAACTGGCCAGTGACCTATTATTGCTGGTAGTAGATGGAGTCAGTTCAGACTTAGTTAAAGAAGTTGCTTTGCCCTTGATGTGTTGGCAATCAGTTTCAACAATTTTATTCTAACGTTGATCCTTGTCTTTGATTGCAATCTTAAATTCCCATAATAATTTAATGTTTTCTTGTTCGTTCATAAACACACAGCATCTTTGCGCATGATTCTTCCTTTGAGAATTCTCTGTTGTCTTTCACTTGGAGACATTTCCATAGCAACACCTCTTTTGTGTAGATGTCTATCCCATAGTCAACCTGAGCAACAGTGAAGGAATGGCAAGGGGAATCCAGGAACGGGTTACATTATCTCCCGAACTCATTGTGCACTGTAGAACCTGCCTGGTGCTGCCTTTTTCTTAACCAGCTGTTCTTAGAAGCCACAGTGCCAGGATTCCTCTGACCTGGGTTCTAGCGGTGTGCTGACTTCTTTGGGAGGAGCCTGACCTGACCATATCAGTGTGCTAAAGAGAGCTATTTCCACCACCAGTAGCTTTGCATTCAGAGATTATGTTAAAAAAAAAAAAAAACTAATATGCAGTAGGGCAAGCAGGCTTAGGACTAAGTACATTTAAAAAAAAAGTTATAGTGGAGGATAGAACTAACATTGCAGAAAGCTAAGGTAAACACAGATTCAGAGTTTCCATGAGAATCTTGAAAGATGAATAACAAATTGTCAGACCAGCAATGTAGAGCAAATGACAATTCAAACTGTGCAAGCATGTGTGTGTCATAAAGGTAAAAGATCTCATTTGTCTAAGCTTTTCACATTGGAGAATGAGTTTCCTGCCTTCTGCATCTCTCATGCCGATCATCACTGTCAGAAAGAAAAACGTTTCTAGTTTATAAGTTTTATTTACTTTTGGAATATTCTATAGATTCATATCATTTAGAATGTTAGGTCTTTAAGAGAAAAACCAGCTGCCACTGATGCTCAGAGACAATTTCCTTCTCTAGAAACAAATGTGTCTCCCTTGGCATTTTGGTGAATCAGCACAAATGTACACTTTCATTCCCTTCAATAGATAGTCAGATTCTTATTATACGTACATTCCTTGTAAACTATTTTTCTTAATCACTTTCAGAATTTTATTCCATTGATATTTGTGAAATGTCACTATAATTTTAGTGGTTGTATAATACTTCATTGCTAGCTCTATTTGCAGCTTTATCTCCTTTTATTCAGTTTATTATTTTGTTTCATTTTTATTCTCCCTATGATATAAAAGCAAACCGAGTATGTCACCCACATCTGCACTACCTGTGAATGGAGTTGCAATGCATTTCTAAGTTCCATTATTGCTAGGCCACCTATTCTATGCAGAGTAGGACCCACAAAGGTATTTCCCTATCCTCCTACACCTCTACTCACACATGAACAAATCCCTACCCATGTAGACTGTTAGTAGCACATATCTCCGACTTTGCAACAATGAATACATTTTTTATCTTTGCTAAACTTTATGGTGTATGATAAAAATATATGAATATGTTTACCCCTATATCTTTACAGACTGTTTTATGTCAGAACAGAGGATTAAGATACATTTTAATGATGTTTCTCTCTCAGCCTCTGGGTTTATGTTTTCATTATTAATTTACTTGTATCTTTGTTGGCTACATTATTCTAAAGGCTTTTTCTTACTTTTTCTTTCTTCTTTATTTTATTAGTTTTTTAAATTTCATTTTAAATTCCAACTACAGTTCTCCCTCTCACCCAACACCCCTGAGCAACCCTCCAAAACCCACACACCATCCACTCCTTCCAAAGGGTAAGGCCCCTCATGGGGAGTCAACAAAGCCTGGCACATTAAGTTGGGGCAGGACCAAGCCTCTCTCCCCTGCATTAATGCCTAGCATGGCATCCCACCATATAGAGTGGACTCCAACAAGCTAGTTTATGCACCAGGGATAGATCCTGGTCCCACTGCCAGGAGCCTCTAAGACAAAGCTACATAACTGCCTCTCACATTCAGAGGGACTAGTTCAATATTAGTGGTTCTATCTCCCTCCCAGAAAGTTCATTTGTACCATGTTTAAAGATGATCTATATGCTTTTATTTCTATGTGTGAGATTATGCGTGTGAATGCACGTATCTACAGAGAACAGAAATATCTGAACCCTGGAAACTGTAATTACAGTTGGTTGTGAGTCACATGACATGGATGCTTGAAATTGAACATGGGTTCTCTTCAAGAGCAGCACATGTTTTTAACCTCTGAACCATCTCTAGCCCTACATCACTTATTGTTGTTGTTGTTTGGTTGGGTTGGATTTGGTTTGGTTAAAAGGATATAAACTTACTTGGTTGTTGATTTTTTTGTGTTTGTTTTTTATAAAAGGATGAATTCATTTTCAGAGACTTTTGCAAATACTAGTGTATATAATACTCTTTCTTATTTACTGATAATGCATTTAAAAATTGACTACTCACAAGAATTTATTTGTAAATTCAAAATCAAGGCTATAGCTACAAAAAAAAATGCCTCTTCACAGCTCCTGTTCCTTGCTGACGTCAAACAAAAACACTTTTCTTGTTCACTTTACAATCTCAAACTCTAATAAGCATTACATCAACAGTTTATAAATCACGCAATGCACACATTTGTGTGTGTATATACATGAGTGTGTATGTATGTGTATGTGTGTGAGCATTGCTATGCTTCTCCAAGAGAATAGCTGAGTTCAGGCTTGAGCTATGTATGGTACTGTTTGCCATGAGTTCAGTGTTAACAAATTAACAATCTATAAAAAACAAAGTGGCTTCTCATGGTGTAAATGGAGGTAACTAATTAGTTTCCTGGCCACCCAGACCTGAATAATTAACAGAAACTATGTTAGTTACAACACTTCTTGGCCAATGACTCAAGCATATTTTTAGCTAGCTCTTATATCTTGAAATAACCCATTTCTATTAATCTATGTATCACCGCAAGGCTATGGGTAAGGTTCTGGCATCTGTCTTTTTAGCAGCTACATGGCATCTACCTGAATCTGCCTTCATTCTCCCAGGATTCAGTTTAGTTTTTCCACCTAGCTCTATTCTGCCCTGCAATAGACAAAAACAGCTTCTTTATTAACCAATGGTAATAAAACATATTCACAACATACATAGGGGTATCTCACATTATCTCCCTAAATAAAACGGAAGATTTTAACTTTAACAAAGTAAAATTACATATAACAAAACAGGAATCAAATGAAAATCACAGTTATATTTCTTTATGAGTCTAAAATTTTATATCTAATTTATCTTTTATCATAACAAAGGAAAACTATAACTATCTGTCTTCAACTCCATCAAAGACCCCAGAATGACATAATATTACCTAAGTAAATAAGAAGTGCATTGTTGTAAGCAACTTCCAAAACTCTATAATTGACAGACATCTCACTGCCTGAATAGTCACCCAAAGTTCTTCTGTAATGTTGGGGCATCCAATCTTCACCTTTGAGGGCCATAGTATCTGGTAGAATTTTCCATGAAGCGGGAAATTTAAAAGATTGTTTTTCCTATATTGACAGTTTCTCAGTCACTTCCTTTTGAGTTCTGTGGAATGTCTGGCAGACTCTTTTATGAAGCCGGAACCCTGAAGGACTGTCTCATTTTCTTTAGGCAAGTTCACCAGTCATTTTGCTGTGTTCTCTGCATGTCCAGTTTATACAGCATACCATCAGCCTGTTCAGGCAAGAGCAGCTTCTTGCCAATATGGCTAGCCTTGTCACATTGAAACAAATTCCATAATGAGTTTCTTTAATGCCTATCAACCTCTCTGAAATAATTGGTGCTGCCAGAAGCAGGTATGTGTCATTGTTGAGAAAAGTCTAACTTATTAAAACATTTTAAGTTCCACATTCTGTAGGTCTTTGGAGTGTTGAAGATTATCTATCTAACTGAAATATTTCTTTGTATATCTAGAAAACCGAACTAACATGACTAAAAGTTTGATTATTATAAATGGCTACCTATTAACTTATATTTTTAATTATACATTTCATTTTTAAATGAGTTAAATAAGCACAACGCCTTAAACGAGTAGAAATATACATATAACAAAACTGACCTTAAATTTGTATCAATAAATCAAAGTCCATACCAATGTAAAATATTCATTTCTATATCATATTCCGTTTTAAATGAACATGTGTGAACTCAGTGCTTATAGGAATGAAGTCCTGTGTTTCCATTTTAGCAATAATAGAAGAGTCACTAATGTAAGAGTCAGTGTCCCAAGAGTTTTACCAGACAAATGGACAGAAGACACAGGAATCTTCTGTACTCATTTCTTTCCCACTATGAACTGCTTCTTACTCTTTGCTTGGCTGGCATGTGTAACTCTGAGGGTCTCTGTCTAGCCCACGACACAGAGTGCCTTGCACAGTCCTTGCTCCTTCTGGTAGTATTTAGGTGGGGATCTTCAGCCTCTAGATTCTCCAGCATTACTATTTCCTCTGCTTTTCACTATTTTATCATTTATTTCAAACATTTTCTAGATGTTCTCTTTTCCCTCTCTGGGTTGCTGTACTTTATACCTCTCCAGTCTGTCCATTTTAATAGGATTAGGGGATGATTCCTTTTAAGCTTCTTGAGCTGGATAGTCCAAAATGACATAAAATTTTAGATTCCTAGAGATTTAAACTTGCATAAATAAAAGGGACATAAAAAACATTTTTGCCTGGTGTGGTAGTTCATGCCTTTAATCCTAATAAACAGGAAGCAAAGGCAAGTAGATCTCAGGGAGTTCAGTCTCCACCAGGGCTATATAGTGAGGTCCTGACTCAGTAATTATAATAATATTATTAAAATTAATTTTATAATTTTTAAGAAACTATAAGCTATTTATTTATT
>NW_026068015.1:3424404-3444490 GCF_014885135.2 Alexandromys fortis
GATGTCTCAAAATAAATCCAATTATACAGCAAGTAGGGATATTGCTAAGACTTATGTACATAAAAATATAAAAAAATTAAATATAGATAAAGAAACTATAAGCTGTGACACCTTAGATTTATACAGAACAACATATAGTATATGACAAATTTTAAATTCACAGCTGATAAATTAAAGTCCTGTACCGATGTAGCCACAAAGTCATTGTTCCCTCCTACAGTGGCCAAGTCCTTAACCACTTCAGAAAGGATAATTAATTAATGGTTGAGGGAGAGTCAGAGTTTTAGAGCTACATGTTAGTGGGTCAAAGTGGTGGACGGGAATCAGGTGCTGAGAGAAGTATTTGTAAAAATGACTTGGCATGTGATGGGTAGAGAGGCAAATCCAGCTAGAAGTGCTTGGATGGATAGGAATAATCGGAAAAGTGGAGGAAGAAAAGGTTAGGACTAGGGCAGGATACCAGTCAAATTCAGTAAGCCCCAAAGACTAAGAGAGAGCATTGCTGCTGAGTAGTAGAAACTGGCATGGGAAATTAAGCGCGTGTTAAAAGGAAATTCAGACTTAAAAGCATTTTGTAAATGAGTTTTAGAAAAGAAATTGCTCACTTATAATTGTCATTGAATTGCTCTGGGAAAAAAAATTAGGCATATGAATTGTGTTTGCTGCCTTTTTTATCCTGTCCCTGGAGCAATTGTGTGCCATTGAGTTACTCATACTTCCTTTGAAGTTTTAGACAGTTAATACATTAAATGTCTGTAGGTAGTGCTCCAGCTCTCATTCAGAAGCTTCAAAGTTTTAACAGATATTGCAGTTATGTGGAGTTGAGCAAATTCACTACTACAGCTTCCAAACAAAAATGTTGTCTGGGTGTGCCTGGAAGTATTCTTTAAATGACTGTGTTAAGCCTAGAGCAGTTCTGTGACTTCATATAGGGATGGGCTCAGATGATGCTTTCAAGATCAAAGCTTTACACAGGAATAGTCTATGGTTATGTTGTGAGGGCAAATCTTGGTAGAAAAAAATCATTGCCTACATAAATTAAGTTGTTTTGATGAAGGATCTTTTGCTTCCAGTTTCATTAGAATTATCAAAACTCGGGTATGATGGTCCATACCATCATAATCTTAGTGCTCGGGAGACTGAGGCAGAAGGATGGCTATGAGTTTGAGCTAAACTTACAAAATGAAGTTGAGGCCATTCTGGAATAGTTTGTTGAGACTTTGTCTAAATAATTCAATACTTTAGAAGCAGGAAAATTTATTATGTAGGTGACAATGGATATCATTTCCAATTTGGATTTTTCTTTGTCAAAATTTCATATATAGACCCTACTGTTACAGAAGGTTCTTTTACTCTACAATAAGAATAATGACACTTATTCCTTAAACCTACTTTATAAAATAGTTTTCATTTTATTGCATTATATCTAAGTCATAGAAGAGTTTTGATTTTTGAAATAATAAAACAGAATAGTTCTTTCTTCAAATATGAAAGCCCCTTTCTAGAAGTAAGTCTAAGGGAAGGTTAAGAAACAAATGAAGGCAACTCATCCAAGAGATATAGAAAGATCTTTAGTCATCAAAGCTCTTCACTCAAATTGCTATGATACTTAAATAAACACTATGTATAGAGCTCATTTTTTCAAAAGGAGATTATTTGGATACATTAAATTAAAGTTTTGAAGATAAATCCATTCTAATTACATTTTTAAAAGAACATTCAATAACAAATTCATCAAAAGATATCGGTAACAGGAAAATTTCAGAATACATGCTAATAGACTGCCACTGTGCATTTCCTAAATGACATATGTGTAAAGAGTATAGCATAAATTGTAAGTTTCAGCACAACAGCTTTCCACATGACCAGCATCTAGATCATGGCCTTGACCCTTCCTAGGGTACCCACCTTTCCCTCCTGTGTCGCCATGGTTATGACCTCCTCAGGCATGCTGACTTTTCACAGCATATTCATATGAGCCTGCTTATAGGTTGTGCATGAATAGAAGCATGCAGTTCATATTGTTTCCCTGCTTATTTTTTTTCCTCATCATTATGTGTGTGAGAATCAGTTGTAATGAAGTGGGGTAACACCATTCATACTGATTGCTACAAACCACCACTGTGTGGTGCTCCATCATCTGTCCAACCTCTGTGAAGTGTTTTTGCACTTTGTACATCAGAAACAGTAATCCTATGAACACATTTTCCTAGTGCATGTATATATTTTTGTGGCACAACACTGAAAATTACTGTATAAGCTGTCTTTTATGAACCTGCAAATAATCACTTAAAAAGGGACCAACAACACTGCCTTTCCACAGATGAGAAGCTTAAGGAATGTCCTTCAAACATGTATCTATCTAGGTTATGTAGACGATTATTTGCATTTTACTTCATGCTTTGCTCTAGCAGTCACTTTCCAAATTACTTTACTCTCAAAATACATTCATTATGAAAGGCAGTTTTTAGAGTGTGGTTTATTTCCAACTAGCACTTAACTCTATAAAAAGCATCTAATGTGAATACCAATATGTGATCTTTGAATATGCCACCCGGGACATGCCATCTGGTGGTCACTATGCCTAAGAATTTTAGCATTAAATGAATGAAGAAGTGAGAAGAATCTGTCATACATATATATGTATGCTTATATTGTGTAGATGTATATGTGTGTGTGTGTGTGTGTGTGTGTGTGTGTGTGTGTGTGTGTGTTGGGGGAGGGAGAGAAGTAAAACTAATTGGCAGCAAAAAAAAATGAGTCAACTCTAAATTGTATAAAGTAGCTGTCAGGCTATGAGCTGACAGTAAAAAAAAAATTTTCTTCTATTTTGGGCACTGTTTTGAGTTTTTATGTTTGTACATTTCATAGTCACCACATGCCTATTAATCAATTCAGTGTTTGTCACCTTTTTACAGATAAGACATCTGAATCAAACATACATTGGGAGACTGTAGTGCATTCAGCAAGTAATAGCCAAACCATATGTATCTGGGGGTTTTGTTTTGTCTTGTTTGGGAAGTTGCTGGATATTTTAGACAGTGTTCTGTTCACAAAGTTCACAGCACCAAGTCCTCATAAATGATTTTGTAGGATCAAGCGTTCTAGTTCCCTTTCTGTCATAGGTAGCCGTCTGGGATATACTGTGGATCAGAAGCAAAGCCACGTAGTATTTACCAATGATCTTGGTGTGTTTGGGGCAGGGGTTTCTAGCTCGGTTGGTACAGGTTTACCTAGCATGCGGCAGGTCTTGGGATTGATCTCCAGCACAGCATACAGTTAGTGTGGTGGTACACTTTGTTAATCTCATTTGTGAGAAGACTGAGTCAGAAGGATTATAATATCTGTGTTTACTAATAAGACACTTTCTCAAGATATCTACCACCCTCTTCCAAAAATAAAACTGTGACATCCTGAAAGGATTAATTATGATGAATATTAATATGCATTTTTTATGCTAGTGACATTTAGCATAGGTAGAAACAGTGTTTGGACTAGCAGGTATTATGTATTATGCCATGAAGTCATGTGGGAGTGAAAGAATTTTAGAATCCCAGTGACTCATGAGATAATACTTCATCATTGGCATGACAAGGTCTATAGATATGTTGAATGTGAGCTTGCAGAAAAAAAAGATTACCGCTGATACTGCTTGATCTAAGGGATTCAACCTGCCAGTCATTTCCACACTGGGCTTACAGAGGAAACAGTCAGCAAGAGTGAGAGTCCCACAGCCACTTTGTAAGCAGCTAAGCTAAACTAACAGCAGGGCTTGAAGCTTAGAGTACCTGGGATCAAAGAAGGTGGAACACACTACTCCTCATAGCCACTCTTTCCCCACAAGCAAGGAGTACTTGTAAGTGATTAACAACTTAGTCATCTTGCTTGACCTTAGCTCTGTGCACAACAAGGCATCACAAAGTTTTGGAAGAAAGTCAGTTGCAAAACAGACACTGACTTTGCTAAGGTTTACATTTCTATAAGTGCTTTCGGTGTAAAGCTCAGGGTGGTCCTAAATTACCCAACTCCTTCCATCATTTCTGTTTTTACTCAAGTTAAAATGATGGGCCTAAAAGCAATATAAAGCTGCAGGATATGCCCATTAACCTAGTAGACTAGCCTGCTCTAAGTATTGAATTTATATTGAAAAAGAAAGGGGGAATGATAAGAAGAAAAAGAAGAGGAGGAAAGCAAAGGGAAAGGAAGGAGAGAGGAAGAGAAGAGAATACAATATGTGAGGCAAGGGCTAGAAGAGGAGACAGCGTAAGGGAGCAAGCAGACAAACTTAGAAAAGCACATCTTGATATGAATTTAAAGGATGACTAAGTCTGACAACATAAATGAGTTTTCTTCCATATAGAGTATAACTAGCAGAGAAGTCTAGCAATTAGTGTGTCTACCTGCCTACATTTCAAATTGTATCTAATTGCATTGCCTAGCCTACATTCCTGAGGCAGATTCATTGCTGAGATAATAATAAACAAGGCATAGCCTGTTGCTATGTGCTATTTGTAGGCTTAGAACACTGCTTTTCTAAACTGCAGGATACACTATGATATTGTCAATATCATTCCTCAGCATTTGCTGTCTTCTCAACACAACAAAGCATAACCCCAATCCAACCACACTTCCAGGCATTTTCATCAGCATAACTCTGTTAGCTAAGTCAGCAGCAGTGATTCTTAGAGAAAAAAAAAATGTGTTCTTATAAAAAAGAAAAAACTACTAATGTGAGTTTTATTTTACATATTGTATGTTGTTCTCTCTCTCTCTCTCTCTCTCTCTCTCTCTCTCTCTCTCTCTCTCTCCCCCTGTGTTTGTGTATTTCAGTCCCATTCTACATGTTCTGTAGCACACAGAGAGAGGAGGTATTTGGTAGGATATAGCTCATATTAATGTCCTCCCTAGATCATAAAGCCAATTTGAATATACCATTTCACACAGCACACAGTGAGGCAGGAGGTTAGACAATATCCCATTGTATTTTTGAGAGATGCTAATGAATACATCATGTTGTCAACTCCAAACTATTCTCATAGGTTCCTATAGACTTAAACTTTTAGAGTCATAGAGTGCTTAATTCCATCAGGACACATTTTAGGACCAAATGTGATTTCAGTTAGGTCTCTCTACAAAATAAAAATCATTTCTTAAAATGTTAGTACATTCTAAAAGAAATAAATACTTCATATTTACTCAGAAAGAGAAAAATAGATAACACTTACAGAAAAAGTAAATAGTAATTTTAAAAAAGTGTTGGTAAATATCCTCATGCCTAATCAAATTGTTTTATAATGTTTGAAGTAAAAATATATTCATGAATTTTTTAAGTATTACAAACCTTCTTATTACCACAGTTCTTTATCAGATGCCAAAGTCTTTATATGCTAAACTTCAAAGCCTATACCATCTGCTAATTCCATCAGGCTATAATAAGACCACTACCACAAATTTTGAGCCAAATTTGAAAAAAAGCTTTATTACATGCTGACCAGGACAATGGGTACTGGCTAAATTCATCCCAGAAATACCAAGAATAGCCCTGAATTATACTATTCTGGTGCTTATAACAGTATAAGCTACACAAAGCTATACAATATTCTCTGGCAAACATACATCCTGATAGACTTCCCACCTGTATAATTCCTGCCTACCCATGTGTGATCAAGCCCATCCTGTAAAGTGGGGTCAATCAACATTGCTTATAGAAGTGAAAACATGGGGCTTCTTTTCTTACATAAACAACAGCTGCCAACATTCTAGAAAGTTATCTGTCCTTTGCCTAGTGAGGCTTACAGGTTTATCTATACTTGGGCAAGTGGGGCTAACAGGTTAGAGGCATATTTTTATTTTATAGATCTCATAAGCACAGTAAGTTAAACTGAATTTTAACCACCACAGATAGTCAAACTAATCTATTGTGCTTAACACTTTCAAAGTACATGGTGAACTTTTGAGGTGAACTTTTCCAGAATTGTTCACTGAAAGCCACCTGATTTGAAATTTTTAAGAGCCTTTACATGTTATATAAATTAGAACTAAGCGCTATGTGATGGTTTGAAAAGGAATGGCCCTCATAGACTCACGTGTTTGAATGCTTGACTCATTGGGAGTGAAATTTTTAGTTGTAGCCTTGTTGGAGTAAGTGTGGCCATGTTGTAGGAAGTGTGGCATTGTGGGGGCTGGCCTTGAGGTTTCATTCAAGCTATACCCAGTGTGGCACATAGTTTCCTTCTTCTGTCTGCAGATCAGGTCTTTCTCCAGCACCATGTCTGCCTGCATGCCACCATCCTTCTTGCCATGACTACAGTGAATTAAACTTCAGAAACTGTAAAATAGCCCCAATTAAATGTTTTCCTTTAAAGGAGTTACTATGGTCATGATGTCACTTCATAGCAATAGAAACCCAAACTAAAAGGGAAGTTGGTTCCAGAAACTGGGTTATGGTTGTCATATGTCTCACCAGGCTTTATTCGGAGGAATGTGGACTTTGGGAGTTTGGACTAGAAATGCAGTTGAACACTCTAAGTGGGGCTTAATGAGCCGTTCTAATCGGAGTGTGGAAGACAGTGGTGTTGAGGGTAATTTAAACTATGGGAATTTGCCTCAAGAGGTTACAGAGGAGAAAAATTTTAGTATGTTGTTTAAAGATTGTTCTTATGATATTTTTGCCAAGAATGAGGCTGCTTTTTGACCTTGTCCAAAGGAAGTCTGCCTGAGGCTAAAGTGAAATTGTATTGACAAAGGAAATCTCAAAACAGTCTAGTAAAGATACTGTCAAGTAGTTATTAGTGTTCACACTTACAAAGATTTATAATGAAAAAAAGCACACTGAAGAAGGAAAAAATTCAAAATGTATACTTCAAGGAGAAAGGGGGACTAGGAAGAAAACTGCAGCTAAATTCTCTGTTTCTGAAGATAAACAGATTCAGGAATGCCTGATGTAAACTGGAATAAAGGTAGAGGAGACTTCAGGGAAAGACCCCACATAGAAGCTTCCATCTTGTGAAGAGGAACTAAAGAACAGTTTAGGTCTAGGTGTGGTGAAACACGCTTTTAATCCCAGTACTCAGAAGACAGAGTTCAAGGTCAATCTGGTCTAAAAGCAAGTTCCAGAAGAGCCAACCTTAGAACCTTAGGCAGTGAAGGCAACCATGAAAAACAGAAAGCTGCTGAAGCTGTAATTGAACAAGGGGGCCATGTTCTAGGCCCAGAAAGTAGTAGAACTTGGTAACTTTAGACACATGGTTCTGGCTTTAGAGTCAAGGATAGAAGAAAAGGGTTATGGAATCTCTTTCTACGACCAAAGAAAGTTGCTGAGACAAGGTGTGTAGCAAGGGTGTCCCTGCATAAAGGCTGTCTTATTTAGAGTATCTATTGCTGTGAAGAGATAATGCATCCACAAAAACTCTTAGAAAGGATAATATTTAATTTGGGTAGCTTAGAACTTCAGAGGTTTACTACAATATTATGGTGGTACATAGCTATATGCAGTCGGACATTAAGTTAATGAAGGGTCTGAGAGTCCTTAATCTTGATTCTCAGGCAACAGATAGTGAATTATGACACTGTGTGTAGCTTGAAATAGCAGACCCCCAAACCTAACCCCACAGTCACACACTTCCTCCAGCAAGGCCATATATATCCAACTAACCATACTTCCTAATAGTGACATTTCATAAGATTTTATGGAGGCAATAACATTCAAACTATTACATCCAATTACAAACAATTACTTTCCACTCCCTGGCCCCATAAGTTTGCAACAATATCATAATGCAAAATGAAATTAGTCAAACTTCAAAAATCCCCATAGTCTATTAAACACTCAACAGCATTTAAAAGCCCAAGGTTCAATATCTCTTCTGAGACTCATGCAATCTCTTAACTGCAGTTCACTGTAAAACCCAAATCAAAAAACAGATCACATACTTCCAACGTATAATTGTACAGAATATACATTTCCATTTTAAAAGATAGGAAGGGAAAACAGTGAGGAAATACAATACCAAACAAAACAAAACAAACAAACAAAAAAATCCAACACTAAAAACCAGCAGGGAAAACTCCAGATTCTACCTCCATGTCTAGTGCCAAACCACTAGTCAGTTCCTCGACTCCTTTAATCATTGATGACTATAACCTTCTTCTTTCTCTGTGACTGGTTCCACTCCTGTTATCAATGTTCCCCTCCAGATATCCTACAGTTCTAGCATCTCCTATATTTGAGGGTCTCCTATATTTTGGAGTCTCCAAGGCAATCTAGGCTGCAACTTCACAGATTCAAGCAATGACCTCTCTAGGCTTCTATTCAGGGAAAACTCCTACACATGCCTGGCCTCAATGGCTTTCCTTAGCCACAGGGAAAGATTTCATAACCCTTTTCTTTTCTTATTGGATTTAAAAAAAAATACCAATCCAAGTTCCCACTCGCTTTCCTCTTTTCATTCCTTCCACTCACCCTCTCACCCAACCCACTCCAATCATCAGAGAGGGTAAGGCACATTGCTTTGTGGAAGGTCAAAAGACACCCCTACTATATCTAGGCTAAGGCAAGTATACATCCAAAGAGAAGAGGTTCTCCAAACGCCAGTACATGCAGTAGGGATATATCCTGATGCCACTGCCAGTGGACCCTTAGTCTTCCCTAGTCATGCAACTGTCAATCACATTAGTCTTCATCCCAGAGATGCAGGGCTAGTTCAACATATGAAAATCTATCAATGTAATCCATCATATAAATAAACTGAAAGAAAAAAATATGATCACTTAATTACATGCTGAAAAAGCATTTGACAAAAATCCAACACACCTTCATAATAAAGGTCTTGGAGAGATCAGGAATACAAGGAACATATCTAAATATAATAAAAGCAATATACAACAAGCTGACAGTCAACATCAAGTTAAATGGAGAGAAACTCAAAGCAATTCCACTAAAATCAGGAACAAGACAAGGCTGTCCACTCTCTACATATCTCTTCAACATAATTCTTGACATTTTAGCAATAGCAATATCACAACAAAAGGAGGTCAAGGGATTCAAATTGGAAAGGAAGAAGTCAAACTTTCATTATTTGCAGATGATATGATAGTATATATATAAATGACCCCAAAAATTCTACTAGAGAACTCCTACATCTGATAAATACCTTCAGTGATATGGCAGGATACAAGATCAACTCAAAAAAAATCAGTAGCCTTCCTATATACAAATGATTAAAAAAGCTGAGAGACAGATCAGAGAAACATCACTTTTCACAATAGCTACAAATAACAAAATATATTGGGATAACACTAGCCAAAGAAGTGAAAGACATATTTGATAAGAACTTTAAATCTTTGGAGAAAGAAACTTAAGAAGATATCAGAAAATGGAAAGATCTCACATGCTTTTGGATAGGAAGGATCAACATAGTAAAAATGACAATCTACCAAAAGCAATCTATATAATCAATGCAATCCCCATCAAAATCCCAACACAATCTTCACAGACCTTGAAAAAAACAATAATAAACTTCAGTTGGAAAAATAAAAAAAAAAAAACAGTATAGACAAAACCATCCTGTACAATAAAGGAACTTCTGGAGGCATCACCATCCCTGATATCAAGCTCTATTACACAGCTATAGTAGTGAAAACAGCTTGTTATTGGCATAAAAACAGAGAGTTTGACAAATGGAATTGAATCAAAGACCCAGGAATTAATCCACACACCTATGAACACCTGATTTTTGACAAACAAGCTAAAATTATACAATGGAAAAAAAGAAAGTATCTTCAGGAAATGGTGCTGGCGTAACTGGATGTCAACATGTAGAAGAATGAAAATAGATCCATATCTATCACCATGCACCAAACTCAAGTCCAAATAGATTAAAGACCTCAATATAAATTCAAACACACTGAACCTGACAGAAGAGAAAGTGGGAAAAAGTTTTCAATGCATCGGCACAGGAGACTATTTCCTAAATATAATCCCAGGAGCATAGACACTGACAGCAACAATAAATAAAGGGAACCTCCTAAAACCAAGAAGTTTCTGCAAAGCAAAGGACACAGTCATTAAATCAAAAAAGCAGCCTACTGAATTGGAAAAGATCATCACCAACCCTACATTAGACATAGGACTGATATCCAAAATAGATAAAGAACTCAAGAAATTAGACTAGAATTCTAAATAACCCAATTAAAAAAATGAAGTACTGAACTAAACAGAGAATTCTCACCAGAAGAATCTCAAAAGAACAAAAAACACTAAAGGAAATTTTCAACATCCTTAACTATCAGGGAAATGTAAATCAAAGCAACTCTGAAATACCATCTTACACCTGTCAGAATGGCTAAGATCAAAAACACTAATGATAACTTATGCTGGAGAGGATGTGGAGTAAGGGGAACACTCATCCATTGCTGGAGAGAATGCAAATTTGTACAATCACTTTGGAAATCAGTATGGCATTTTCTCAGAAAATTGGGAATCAACTTACTTCAGGATCCAGCAATACCACTCTTGGTAATATACCCAAAAGATGCTCAATCATACTACAAAGGCATTTATACAACTATGTTTATAGCGGCATTATTTATAATAACCTGAACCTGGAAACAACCTAGAAGCCCCTAAACTGAAGAATGGATAAAGAAAATGTGACACATTTACACATTAGTGTACTACTCGGCAATAAAAGACAATGACATCTTGAATTTTGCATGCAAATTGATAGAATTAGAAAACAGGATCCTGAGTGAAGACCCAAAAGAGGAAAATTGTATGTACTCACTCATAAGTGGATACTAACTATAAACAAAGGACATTGAGCCTATAGTTCATGATCCTAGAGATGGTAAGTAATAAGGTGAACCCAAGAAAAAAATATATAAACCCACATGGACATTGAACACAGACAGGAATGAATGGCATGGGAACATGTAGTGGAGACAGAGAGGAGAGTAGGAGGAGTACAGAAGTGGAGGGTGAAGGGTAGAGGAGAACATGAGGGAGTGAGATGATCAAGATGGAAGAAGAACAGAGATGAGAGCAACGAAAGAGATATCTTGATTGAGGGAGCCATTATAGGGTTAGCAGAAACCTGACTTTCAAAAAATTCCAAGGAATCCAAAAAGATGAACTCACCTAGAACTGTGGGTAATAGAGGAGAGGGGCCCTGATCTTGACTTGCCCTGTAGTCAGACTAAAGATTACCTTAAATATGATCATAAAGCATTCCTCCAGCAAGTGATGGAGGCAGAGACAGAGACCCACATCTGGACTGAGTTCCCAAGTCCAGTTGAAAAGTGTAAGGAATAAGAATATGAGCAAGGAGGTTAAGACCATGATGTGTTCACCCACTGAAACAGTCTATCTGAGCTAATGGGAGCTCACCAACTCGAGCCAGACTGGGAAGGAACTAGCATAGTACCAAACTTGTTCCTCTCAATGTGGTTGACACTTACATGGCTGGGCCAGACTGAGGGGTCATTGGCAGTGGTACCAGGATTTATTCCTAACACATATACTGGCTTTTTGGGAACATATTCTCTTTGGATACATACCTTGCTCAGTCTAGTTATAGTAGGGAGGGCCTTGGACCTGCCTCAAGGCAATGTGCCTTACCTTCTCTGAGGATGAGATGGGGGTGGGGTGGAAGGGTATGTGAAGGGAATGGTTGTAAGGGAGGGAGTGGGAAATTGGATTGGTAATTATTTTTAAATTTAATAAAAATGTTTATTAAATTTTTAAATTAATAAAAACAGAATATCAAACATTGTTGTAGAATAATTCCAAAGGAATTTTTCTAAAAATAGTATATTCTATTACTTTTTTTTATCTTATTAAATAGTGTATCAAATATTTTTCGATAAAATAATGATTCATACTTTATGGAAGGAAATAAACTATTGAAATAAATGAGCAAAAAAATACTGGCAAATTGAATCCAATACACTTCAAAAAATCATCCACCATGATCAACTCAGCTTCATCCCAGAGATGCAGAGCTGGTTCAACATAAAAAAAAAATCTATCACTGTAATCCATCATATAAATAAAGTGAAAGATATGATCATTTCATTAGATGCTGAAAAAGCATTTGACAAAATCCAACATCCCTTCATGATAAAGGTCCTGGAGAGGTCAGAGATGTAAGGAATATATCTAAATATAATGATAGCAATATACAGCAAGCTGACAGCCAACACAAAATTAAATGGAGAGAAACTCAAAGCAAGTTCACTAAATTCAGGAACAAAACAAGACTGTCCACTCTCTTCATATCTCTTCTACACTGTTCTTGAAGTTTTGGCAAGAGCAATAAGACAACAAAAGGAAATAAAGGGGATTCAAATTGGAAAGGAAGAACTCAAACTTTCATTAGTTGCAGATGATATGATAGTATATATAACCCCCAAACCCCTTTCTTTTATTCTTGATTTTCTAGGCAGAATCACATGGTCTAATCTACCAAGTTCTGCTGCTTACTGGGCCTGGAACAGTTTATCCTTGTTCAAATGAATCTATACCAGCTTTATGTTTTCTGTCGTTTTCTTTACTGCCTAAACTTGACTGTCTTGAAACTGGATACTTGGACTATGCTTGCCTAAAACTCAGAAATCCACCTGCCTCTATCTCTTGAGTACTGGAATTAATGGTGTGTCCTACCACATCTGGATCTAAGATTTTCTTTATTTCCTTTTCACAAGTTGGAAACCTGGCTGAGTGGGATCTTGTCCCAAGTTTACCACTCCTTTTATTCAACCTTTTCTTTTTTCTTTTTTCTTTCTTATTTTTTAAGACAGGGTTTCTCTGTGTAGCTTTGGAGCATTTCTTAATTTATTTATTTATTTTTTATTAACACAAGACATAGCCTCATCCTACTCCCTGGTGCTCCTTTTCTCCTCAAATTGTATATTTTGTGTTTTTCCTTGCTCTTATTGCCTCTTTTCATTATATATCTCTCTTAAAGTTAACACTAGTGACCATACAACATAGTCTATATGAGGCTGTTTTGAGATTTCCTCTGCCTGTGGAATTAATTGATCCAAATATCTTCATTTTAGGCTCTTGTAGATAAGGGCAAAAATCAGCCACATTCTTCACTAAAATATCACAAGAAAAATCTCTAGGTAACATAGCAAAATTCTTCACCTCAAATCTCTTCAGTCACAGTTCAAATTTCCCATGCACTTACTATTTTGGCCCATTAAGCAGTATCTAAAGCATTCCACTGCTTTCCTAATCAAAAATACAGAAGTACAAATTCTTGCAAACATAATATGGTCTAGCCTATCACAGCAATACCCCATCCCATGGTACCAACGTATGTCTTTGAGTTTCAGTTGCTATGAAGAGACTCCATGACCACAGAAACACTTATAAAGGAAACCATTTAATTGGGGGTGTCTTACGATTTCAGATGTTCAGTTTGCTATTATGATGGCAGAATATGGTGGCATATGGACAGACATGGTGCTGGAGAAGAAACAGCAAATTCTACATCTCGATCCACAAGCAGCAGGCAGTGATCTGTGACACTGGGTATAGCATGAACACTGAAGACTTCAAAGCCCAGCCCCACAGTGACACACTTCCCACCCAAAAAGTTCATATCCACTCCAATAAAGGCAGTTCTTATAATAGTGCCACTCCCTATGCACTTATAAAGGCCAGTTACACTTAAACTACCACAGAATCCTAGAAAGATCATTGTAAGAAGCTGTGAATGTGGAGCCTTGATTGCCTTTGAGACTCTAAGATGTTAGAGATGCCAGGGCTGTGGAATACCTGCCAGGGAGAGCTGCTAACAGGAGTGGAACTAGTCCAAGAGAAAGAAGTAGGTTACAGTCAACAAAGATGAAAGGGGCTGGAGATATGAATAGTGCTTTGACCTTAGACACGGAGATGCAGAGTTTGGAGTTCACCCTGCTGGTTTTTCGTGTTCCTTTGGTCCAGTATTTTCTCACTATGCTCCCTTTCCTATCTTTTGGGATGGAAATGTATATCTTGCACCTTTTTACTTTGGAAGTATGTTATCTACTTATTGCTTTTTGATTTTGATTTTACAGGAGATTGCAGTTAAGAGAATGCATGAATATCCGAAGAGACTTTTAAATGTGGACCTTTAAGCAGTTTTGAGGCTATTATAGACTATGGAGACTTTTAAGTTGGACTGGATGGATTTCTGCGTCATGTTATGGCTACTAGCCTCTTGGGCCAGGGAGTGGAATGTGGCAGTTTGAATAGAAATGGCCCCCACAGACATGTATTTAAATGCTTGGTCCATAGGGAGAGGCACTATTAAGAGGTATGAGCTCATTGGAATAGATGTGGCCTTGTTAAAGGAAGTGTAGCATTGTGCAGGCAGACAGACTTGAGGTCTCTATGTTGCCTGAGGATCAAAATGAAGAACTTTCAGCTTCTTTTCTAGCACCATACCTATTCAGCAAATTCAGTGTCTGTCCCCTTTTTACAGATAAGAAATGTGAATCAAACATACATTATGAGACCATATTTCAGTCAGTAAGTAATAGCCAAATGATATGCATTTGAGTTGCTATAGTTATGCTGTCTTTTCACATCAATAGAAAACCAAATAAGGACAGTCCACATCCAATTACATTATTTTCACCTTATATCCGTTTAAGAGGCTGTATAACTTACATTGATTTCAGCTATTAAATGGCTAAATCTTTCTTACCTATTATTTCTTTCAAACTGCTAAATTTTCCTTTGGAATAGCCTCTCTCAGTCTATACCGATGCTCTTAGTTCTCCCTCTGCTTCTAAGTGAGAATTCCATGAAGAGGTTAAATTAAGCGACATCAGAAAAATCCAATCTAATCTTATTTTCTGTTGTTATGGAAAATTAAAAGAGGTGGTTAAAACATTGATGTATTTATTTATCTGTAATGATATTATTTTAATTATCCCAGTGGAGAACGGATCATGTTTAAAATTGTCAAATATCATGTCACCACTAATATCATAAGGTGGAAAGACAGATCAAATTTGTGTACAATATTTTAAACAGTAAATAGCAAAGCAGAGATCTGAGCCAGCCTCTCCTCATCTCTGGAAAGATACATTGTTGGCTTATTGTTTTTCCTACATGTACTATAAGAGGGGCTTCTAGAGATTCCAATTATGGTTTGACTGGATGTAGCTAGGAATAGAATTTTATCACAGAGTTATATTTAGATTCTAATACCAAGCATTAAATTATTTATGCTCACTTCATTCCATTAGCAAGAAAGAAAACAACTGAAATGGTTTGAAGACCAAAAGAGAAATTATAAGTGTTTTACTATCAGGGGCAATGAAAAAACTTAATGTTTAAGAAGAGAAAATAGTATTTCACAATACTGTGAAGATGTGTCTCAGTGCTCCCAGGAAAATAAATAAGGAGCAACCTCAGTCGTTTTGAATCACATATTCTCATTGGTCTTCGACATAGGGCTTCTATGTAACTAATGTTTAGTAAACACTTTATGGTTTATATCTCACTATATCATTCATTGTGGAAAAACAGAGCACAAAGAAAATGATTGCCTGATCTCATGTTATGTAAAATAACATGAAAATATTTTCTATTTTCTATGCAAAGCTATACTGTTAGAATTTAGATGTTCCTGAAAAGACCCAGGGAATCCCACCCCTCCTGATTACTTTATTTCCATCAGATTTTTCACTACCTGCAGGAATGAAACATTGACAAACCCTTATGAAATTCACAGTTTAGTATGGCACACTACTTCAACCCTGAGCATAAGTGCTAATTTCTAAAATTGAACTTGCCTCCTTAAGGGATGGAACTGATTAGCAGATAGCACCTTAGCAGAAGTGAGCTTCTATCTGATATGCACTCACTAATTATTATTATTTCCTAGTTCTTATAAAAACATAAAAGGTGACAGCCTAAAGGTATTTCTAATTGGCAAAAAGAATTCCATACCAGGAAGGTATTTCTTGATTAGTAGTTATGTAGGCAGAGGGTGGGCTAAGGTGTGAAAATTTGCGTAAGAATTCACAGAGAAAAGTGCTTTATGCACATGGAGATAGCTCAATCAGTACTCAGCATGCTGTGAAAGCTTCAACTTCCAGCATATTTAAATGAATTGAATGCTTACTTAGTAAAAGCACTCAATTGGGAGTACTCAAATTGTGAAGTCTATTACTTGAATGCGAATTTACTTATCCCTTTCCTAAGGATCACTTCTCTTTTAAGCTGACAGGTTTTTCTATTCATGTTTTCAGTTTGAACCTGAACTTGAGATATTAATAGACAGGCATTTGTTTGTAATAGGAAAATAGTCTGCCAGTCATTGTACTAGCGTATTTGTTTGCTTTGTCTCTGTCTCTCTGTCTATCTTCAAGTGCCTCTCTGTCTGTCTATCTGTCTGTCTGTCTCTCTCTCTCTCTCTTTCCTACCTCTTTGTTATGTTTTCATACCTTTGTCAGTCTTTTTGGGCTTTACTGTCTTGTTTGAAGTTGTTTTTGAAAAGACTGAAATAGCAGAGCTTGCTGTGTTATTTGATCTGATATCTTTTTATCCCTGATACATGGTTTTGGGTTTTTTCCCCTGTGCCTTTTCAATCATTTTGATAACATTTCTCCCCTGAAATGGTTTTGAGCATTAATTTGAGTCTAAGAAATTGTATGGCTTGTATTGTTCTTTAGGTCCACATTAACCTTGAGTGAACTCATTACTGCCTTGCTTTTTTTAAGACAGAAAGATGAATCCGGCGTAATAAATAAACTGTCCATTAACTGATTTGCTTAAGATTGAATTTGAGCTGACAACTTTGAAAATGTTCTTTATGAGAAAATATGCTTTGCCTTTAATTACTGCAATAAATTGAGGTGCAGATTTACATGTCCATATTTACTGTAGCAATTTCCAACCTCTTTTGTAGGAAGTTCTTCACCCTGACAAGTTTGTGTTTCTTAATACCATCTTGTGATGGTGTGCATTTATTGTGCCCTTATGCATTGAAAATCATGACTCAAACGTGGAGTGTGCTGTGTGGCTCACTTCAATCAGGTGTTTTGTTCAATGTGCTTGTTAATGCTTTGAAAACCAGCTGACAGTGGGACCCATTTCCCCTGATTGCCAACACAGTGTCTGTTCCTGGCTGGAAGATACTCTTAACATATTTTCTTTGCAATGGAGAAAATGCCAAATCAAACATTACCTGGCACAGTGAACAATGTCACTTGTCAATGTCTTTATGTCCTGGTAGTTCTGGAAGTTCTCTAGTGGCAGTTTGCCCACGATAGAGGGAAAGAAAAGTAAACAAAAAGGCAAAATTCTTTATGCCTCAGACAGCAATTGAGCAAAGTCATTATTTTAGGTCAATAAAATGTAGTTCTCATAGCCACTAACAACACAAGGTCAGCCTTTTACCCACTTATCAATCCTCTCAGCCAACCAGCTTCCAAAACCAAGTTCCTTTCTATGTATAAATGTCACTGGGAAACCCAGATCTGGACCACTGTTTTGTGCTGGGAGCCATTAAAAATTGAGCCATCTAATTATTCTGTCTGAACCTCCATTCCCTAAATATTTTTCTTAACATAATTGACTTATATGTTAGTCTACCTTAAAGCAAGTATACATTAAGCAAATGAATGAATATTCTAGAAAATAAGTTTGTTCTTTTCCAGTATATGTGAATGTAACAGGAAACTCACAAGGTATTAGTATGTTTGTCCTATAACTCAGTCTGATTTGGCCAGTGTAGTTCTGCAAAGTGCTGGGGTTGCTCCTGAATATAACAACTCAGGTTTCCGAGTCTACCATCCTTGGAGTCTGGCTTTGGATGATAATCAACTCAGGAATAATGCTCATGCCACCATGAGAAAAATATACTAAATAAAATTATGTTTTGATTTTTAACTCTTCATGTATAATTTGAATTGCTGTGATATTTGCACATGCCATGTTTAGTTTGGAAAACACAATGAAAATTATTTCTTTACCTATGTACAAATATTAGCTATGACTTTAATACCATTTATGAAAATAGACATTAGTAATTTAAGTTAACTTGTAATAGTAGTTTCAATTAAGAATATACTTTTTTATAGAACAAGATGAAGGCAGCCAGATAGCATGGGTTCCTTCCCAAAATCTATTCAAGGCTGTGAGACAATACTTCGTTACTATTTTGCTATAAAAAGAAACAGAAACATAGGCTTTCCTCCCCCACCTCATGTTTAGTGTATCAAAATCTGCCTATTAAAATGTTCTTTGCAGAACCCTACTGTGTTCTCTCTTTCTAAAAATAAATGTACATTTAACTTTCCTCATTACAGGACTGGGGAAATAGTTACTTCTTAGAATGGAAATTCACCCTGTAATCCTACATTCAAGTGATGTGTTTACTTTAATAAACTAAGGTTTGTGTGGTTTGCATCAATTTTAAACAATTATCCCTTTGTATTTACTTGGACTGGTTAGAGAATGAAGTACAAATAGATTTGATTCAACAGTACATTAGTAAAAAGTCCAGTAGAGCCTTAAAACAACTGCTTTGATATTCTTAAACAATAGGAGGCCCCAATTTTGACTCCTGTGAGGTGTGAGTTTGTTTTTCATCAGCTCAGATTTTCTTAGACAGACGTTCCCACTTCAAAGATACTCTTCGATTTTCAAAACACTTGACCAAGAACAGCTCCTTGTACAGCCTCCATTGACTCCATAGCTTTGTATTGTTTTTGGCAATTGGCCAGGATTATAAAACTATTGGGAAGCATCAGTGTATTCCATGTGAGAGCAATGCAAGATATTTTTCAATTTTAATACTATCTTTTCAAACATAGGTTTTTATGGCATTGAGTTAATATGCAGGAGATTGCTATGGCCATGAATTTTCTCTACACTGTGATCCACTTTGTAATTGAAAATTAATAAAGGCTCTCCACTGGTTCTGAAGTTTCCATCACATAAACAGATATTGCTATTGTTTGTTTGACTGGATCATTTCCATATAAAGATACCATCTGAATTGGAAAATAAACGAAGCCATAGTCATAGTTTTATATAGCAATATCAAGAAAATATTTTGTTTTGTTTAGATTTTAGTAATGAACCAGGAGAAGTCACTGGATATAAGTGTCTGAGATGAGGTATAATTATGTTCAGTTTTGTTTTTATAGCAAAGTTTGGGTAAAGGCAACAAATCATTTATTGTATGTAGGCGGTATGGAAATGTGTTAAAATGGTGCTTTATTGTCTACTCTGTGGTATGTCTGAATAGAAGTAATTTCACTAAACTTCTACATTTTAACAAAGATATTATGTAAACTGTAAAAGCTTTTAAACTCAAAGGCAAGGCTATTTAAATATAAGAAGCCAACAGCATAAGTCCTATTCATACCTGTTTTATGAATGGGGATGCTAGAAGCTGAAGTTAAACTTCCTGCATAAATAGCAAAAGAATGAGGTTTCTAGAAGTGACACTAGTATCCTTCATAAAAGCTTTCAAGGGGAATGTACTGAAAAGAGGGTAAGGAAGAGAGACACAAAAGCAAGCTAGTATCAGGCCAGTCCTGTGACCAACAAGATGAGATTGTCATACTAACAATATGATTTCATTAGCCCTAAATTTCTAAATGTGGAAATGAAAAATAGCCACTACAAAGTCAACATGCAGTGCAAACACTGACTGGAGGGCCTATATTTATTAACCCAGACGAAATGCACACAGATGTTCCAGATGCATTCTAAGAGCAAGCCAAAAGAATCTTAAAGAGAAAGCATAAAAGAATCACTTATTGAGACAAAGTTAGCTCTTTAAAAATACCTTGTTCTAAAAATTAATAAAATACTAAGTGAATAAGACATCATTAAGTGTGTTAATTAATTCCATGACTAACCAAGACATTATTGATGTGAAAGTTTAACAATTATCAAAGAATAGATTACTACACTAATATAACAGAAATATGACTTCTTTTGTCACATCATTAACAAATATTAAATGTTTATTATTTTCTTAAGAATATGTTGAGAAACATAGAAGCATATGAGATAGCATGTTGACAGTTTATAAGGTCATATATATATATATTCTTATATATATCTTGT
>NW_026068015.1:3444601-3472561 GCF_014885135.2 Alexandromys fortis
TATGTGTGTGTGTGTGTGTGTGAACAGGGCACATGTCATGGTAACTGTGTAGAAAATAGAAGGCAACTCTTGGGAGTCAGTTCTGCCTTTCCATCATGTTGTCAGGGGTCAGCCTCAGGACAGCAGGCTTGGTGGCAAGTGCCTTTACCTGAGTTACCTTTCGGCATCATGTTAGTTACTTTAGATTCTAAGTACTGAGATTGGCCTGAGGAACATATTTCTGCAGCCTGCTGGTAGTTGGGCAAGGCCATGCTCACTCATAGTTATTCACCTTCATCATCTTATATTGATTGTTATAACACTGCTCTGCTGTCATTCACACAAAAGCGTATAATAAAAGAAGGAAACAAGAAGGAGTGATGAGGATGTCAAGAGAAAGAGAGAGAAAATGTAGATACATGAGCCAGGCTGTTGTGTGGCCTGAGAATGGCAGAGGCACACTTTAGACAACATTATGCTGTTTTATAGATTATCAACAAGATGTAAGTATTGTACTTGAAACAAATGAGGTTCATCTGTATGAATCAGAAAATGTTATGGTGATGTTTCGATCATATTATCTTCAAAGGACACTTATTGTGAAAAGAGAGCATAAGGGAGCAGAGAGGAGCCACTGTGTTTTATATTTATCTACCTTATTAGTAGCATCTAAAAACTAAAACACACATTTACTTTTATTAAAAAAAAAATAAGTGCCCCCTTATGAAAGTCCATGCATTTTGTAATCCACATAGAGTTGAGCTCTTGAATATTGAATATTAAAGTATTCTAATAATTGCCCCTTGACTTTTCATAGAAAGACCTTAAGTATATTTTTGCACCTTGTTTATATTACAACCCAAACATTAAAGCTAAATGAAAATATTTTGTCATCTCTTTGCTATTCCTCACATTTACCACTTAAAAGTGAACCACTAGTCTACTGTAACGTATCTCCGTTAAGGTTCTATTGCTATGAAGAGACACCATTACCAAGACAGCATACAAAAGAAAGCATTTTAATTGGTGCCTTACTTATGGTTTCAGACGGTGAGAAGATGAGTTGTCATGTTTGGGAGAATGACAGCAGACAGACACTCACGGTGCTAGAGCAGTAGCTGAGAACCTATATTATAAATCCCAAGTTGAAGGCAGAGAGGGGAGAGAGGAAGAGAGAGAGAGAGAGACAGAGACAGAGAGAGAGAGAGAGAGAGAGAGAGAGAGACAGAGAGAGACAGAGAGAGAGACAGACAGAGAGAGAGAGACAGAGAGAGATATAGGGAGAGAGACAGAGACAGAGAGACAGAGAGGAAACTGGGATTTTGAAATCTCAAAGCCTACCCCCATGGACATACATCTTCTAACATAGTCATACCCCTCAATCCTTCCCCAAACTGTTCCACCATCATCACCTTGGGGACCTAGAGTTCAAATACATATCTATTGAGACTATTGCCATTCAGTCTACTGTATAAAGTTTCCATGTTGATTCTTTAGGGTATATCCAGCCAAACTATTACAATATGAAATTTCCACTTGCAACATAACATATAGCCTAACTCACCCCCTGACTTATTTGTCTAAGAAGTTCATTGAAACTTTACTTCAGCTACAACTTGGCTGTTACATATATCTCTATCCATTCAGTTTTTCATGCCAGGCAACTGGGGATCTCTACAGTCCTATTCATCTCTTCCAAGCATCATTACTTCCCTTGGAGCAAGGTATTAATCTTCTCTTTCTCTTTTTTGACTTGCCACATTATGCTGATAACTACTTGGAGTCTAGAATGTCTTCAAATTTCCTCACATAATGTGCAACTAAACTTTCTAAAATGCAAATAGGCCCATACAACCTCTTTACCAGAAGTATGCATTTTTTCACTTTAATACAACATTAAAACTGATAAGCATATGTTAAAAATAGAGTCATATGCTAAAGTCAACCCTGATACTCTACATATATTATCAAGATTATTCACCAACTCACTCCACCTGCCCCTTCTACTGCATAAATGTTAAACAAATGTAGACCCTTTGTGTCCTTATCCCTGCATAATTTATTGTGAATCTCTAAAACAATATAGTCACTGTTATATATGATCATGATGCCATTATGACAAAAATAGATTCTGAGAAAGTTTAACTTCTGTTCTTACTGCTTCTACCACAATTTAAAAACATATCCGTTGTTTTGAAATTAGTATACAAAGTAATAAAAGGTTTTCCTTGTGACAGCATTATATACCTGTGCTTTTCTACTTTGTTCTCATTAATCTGATATTTCCACTGCTCTCTCAAGTTTGTCCCCCTCTCTGCTCCTGGACCATTTCTCCTGTTAGTGAATCTTTTTCACTCTACCCTCTTATCATGTGTTACTTTCCCTTCTGTATTTCCCACCTCTTGTAAGGCTCCTTGCCCCCCCCAAAAAAATCCCCTTTCTATTTCATGGCCTACTCATACAAATATTAGCATAGGCCTGGATATTTTAATGGTTTTATTATATTTCAGGCCTTCCTAGACTCAGTAATATAAATCCATTTTAGCTTCATCTCCTGTTACTTTCTATTCTTCATCTTACACATTTTATGGTCCTCTCTTCTTTAAGTTAACCTCTTAGATTCAGGTTGTATAAATTTACCTTCTCACTAGAAAATGTTTTCATATCAGGTTATAATATCTCAATCAGTATCTACTAAAATGGATGCTTGTAATAAATTATTAAAGGTACAGATATGGCATAAATAATAATGTGATAATCTAGGCTAATGAAAATTAAAACAAGCATAATACTAGTCTCAAAGGGTAGGAAGTGAGAGACCTAAGGTATGAGTGAAAGAGAATTTCAGAGATAGGGATTACTGAGAACAAGCGACCCTAGAACTTAGTGATCTCTTGGGGAAGACCACTAGAATCAATTTTCAGCAAACATTCTGCCGCAATTGTCTAGAGCTCCTGAAATTCCAAAGCATTTGCCATTGTTCCAGTCTCTAATCCTAGGACATAAAGCTGGGAAATGGGAATAAAAGGCAGTGGATCTGGAGAGTGGAATGGAACTGTCCAGAAACAAAGGTTTGGGGAATTGTCCTGAAGTCCAGTGAGATGCCTTTTCTCTCAAGGTTCTACCATTTACACTTTCCAAAGACAAAGCATGTGTGCCTGTACTGTAGCCACACATATGTCCTGTTGGACTCTGATGCTGTGCAGGTTCCAGGAAAGCCTTACTGCTTCTTCCCTATCATTCTTTCCAAGAAACCTCATTTACTATAATAAATGATTTTATTGTATTGTCTGTTTTTTTTTTTTTACTGAAAAACTAGACTGTTCTTTTGAAAAGTAAGCACACACAATTTAGCAGTTCTAGGCTAATTGAAGTCACACATCAGAAGATAAAATTTTATGATTCAGTTATATAATAGGTAACTAAAGATGAGCCAAAAAGAAAACACACAAAATATTTCTGAATTCTTCTTGGATATCTTAGAAGTGAGCATACTGGCATAACTAGCAAATTATCAATAGAACTTTGACCATAAAGAAGGCTAAGCATCTAATCAAGTGTAAAGTGTAATCACATACATACAGTAGAAAAGTAAATAACAGAAGTCACAAGAAAAGTCACTCAGATTTATTTCATAAGATTTGGGAGCTCTGCTATCCTTTCTTTCCATTAAATTTATATCATATATTGTTTCAAGATTCTGTAGAAAAGAGCATTTAAGTGACCCTATGTCCTATAGTTCAGTTTATGTTGATATAATTTTTTTTATGTTCAGATTGCTATTTTGATAGCTTTATGTTATTAGATGGTTATATTCATCTTTAACACAGGCTAGCCTCGAATATATATAGTCTATAGCTAAACTTTTCTATCCCTCTTGCCAGCTCCCAAATCACAACTTAGAAATTTTTATTAATTATGAAATCTCAGCTGATATCTTATGCTTTTTTCTAACTAGTTCTTATAACTCAACCCATTTCTATCCATCTACATCTTGCTACATGGCTTGTGGCTTTTATCTGTTCTCTAAAATGTCTTGCTCCCTCTGAGTCTGCTGGCAACTCTCCCTTACTTCTTCTCAGCATCCTCCATACCGGGAAATCCTGCCTAGCTATTAACCATTCTGCTCTTTATTAAAACAATCAGAATGGCATAATTTTACCCAGTGTAATCAGATATCTTTTAACAGAAGTCCTGCTGCTTCAGGTCTCTCACTTACTGGAATTACAGCCACCATACCAGCACACTGACGGATGTTTTGGTACTACTTCTCCATATCGTGAATACCAATAGTGCTAGTTGTACATTGTAGGTGGTCCATACATCCTTTTCCACATGTGGCAAGAGATTTGTATATCTGGTTAAAACTATTTGTGATTTTGCATTTAAAAATACTTCTATTTCAATGTTCCCTGTGAATTTATTGACAAATCAATTAACCTATTCAAGATACCATTACCAAGTACTATAAACTTGGCTTATGATTGAAAGTTCTTTCCTCATAACCTTGGAAACTAGTCAGTCCATCCAAAATAAGTCTGGTGAGATCTCACTTCCAAGATAGTTATATATTTGTCATAGTATCTGATGGAAGAAAGAGTGAAAAGGCTCTGAAGTTCATTTAATAAAACACTGCTTTGGTGTATATGTGGTTATTCCTCCTATTGTTCATGTGTTATATCCTTGTATCCTTGTATAGTCAGCATAGTAATGAGAGGCAGTAGAACCTTAAGATGTAGAGCCTGATGAGAAGTGCTCAGGCATTAGAGGAATTGTCCAAAAAGTAGATATAAATACCTCTTGAGATGAGAGGAGATGAGTTTCTAACTAGCAAGCTGGAACCTCTCTTATTCTCTGACTTCCTATGTGGATATGTTATCTCTCTTCAGCCATGATGTGATTCTATCAGGAGGTCCTCACCAGAGATCATTCTGAAACCTCATATCTTCTCTTACAGCTATAGAAAATAGATTAATACAGACCCTAAACTGGATGATGAGTGGTCCATCGTCACAGCTTAACCATGTTTTGAAAACATTATCTCCTTATATAGTAGTCTAGAAGATGTGTATAACATGTGGCTGTGGGCTACCTTGAAACTCAAGATAGCTACAAATAAAAACATGGCACACCATAAAATTTTAAACTGACTTATCACGTTTGACACTAGTTTATAATTTTTAAAACTGGGTTGTACAACTCTTCAAGAGTATACTTAGTAGATCCCAAGGTCATGTCACAATGACAACAGAAATGACATGCCTAAAAGTGGTTAGGATCTCAACAAATTAATTTGAAAGGAGTAGGTCAAATATACCAGTCATGCATGGCGACCTGTGTACAAATGTCCATTGACTTGGTATGGGATTGCTTTCCAGTACTCCTATCGTCAACTGGAAGCATCAAGGTCAAATTGATTTCTACATACCCAGCCTATCACGTATCAGTTTGGCAATGAGTCACTCTGTGCAGTACCAGTGTTTATCCTCATGGCATTATGGGTAATGAAACCTGTGGCTCAATGCTGCTGCCCAGCAAAGTGGAAGCATATCATAATACATATTGCAAATCTAGAAAATTTCAGAAGGCAAAATTCATGAGTTTGATATTATGCATACTGCTTTCATAGCATTATGAAGCTGAAAATTTGAAAGCCATGGAAAATAAGTCAGATATTGTCTGTATCAGGCATAAAACAGACTTATTTTTATTCTATTTAACTGTGTGAAGAATATAGAATAGATAAAGTATTATGAGATTAAACTAATGTAGTTGTTTGTGTATTAAAAACTGAGATTTCTAGTTCTAAGTTAAATGGCTAGTTTCCTGGAAAAGCTAGAAGATATGCAGCCCCATAGGCAGAGTATTGTGTAATCCACAGAAATGGCTGTATCTACCGAATCAGTACTCATGATGTGCACACCATCATCCCTGTATGCAAAATGTGGAAGTCTCAGAAAAGAACTGTATAGCATTTTTCAGCATAATTGAGGAAGCAATACTTAGGCAACCCAAATCTTGTATAATCTGAAAAAATATACTTGTACTTTGCCCCATATGATGACATTCTCTTTATTGATGGCAAATATGTTTGCCCTATCCTCTTAAAAGGCTTGTTTTGATGGGATCTTCTAAAGCAGAAAGACCTTCAAGTGTCTTGCTAATAGTAGATGTTTCAAAAACATGAGTTCTATGGAGGACTGATTCTCAGAGAAATGTTCAATTTCAATTTTTATTGCCATTAGTATTACTAACAATAAGAACTCCCTATGAAACCAAGATTTTCCAACATTATTCTATGTAGAGAGGCTGACTTCAAAATGAAGAGATCTGCCTATTTCTCTTAGGACTATTGGTATTAAAGGTAAGATAACAGCCCTGGCTCAATTTAAGCCTATTGATTTTACCTAAAGATACTTAATTGTCTTTGAGTTTGCAATGAGAAATAATGTGCATTTTAATATAAGTAAAAAAAATTTATGCGAATAAAAATAGTTGAATTAGTTCATTTATTTTTCCTTTAGGCATTACATTAGGAAAAAATGTTCTACTAAGAAATATGGTAAAAATAGTTGTAATAGAATTTTTTTTTTTTGGTTTTTCGAGACAGGGTTTCTCTGTAGCTTTGGAGCCTGTCCTGGAACTAGCTCTTGTAGACCAGGCTGGCCTCGAACTCCCAGAGATCTGCCTGCCTCTGCCTCCCGAGTGCTGGGATTAAAGGCGTGTGCCACCACCGCCTGGCCAGTTGTAATAGAATTTAATGACAAGATACTTAAACAGTGTTTCTATATTCCAACTGAATATTTTCCTCACTTTAAATATTTAATTAAATACACCCTTGCACATCCAAACATTATAGAGGTATCCTAGGCATGCATAGGTTTTATTTCCTTTTTTTTATTTATATATTTATTTATTAAAGATTTCTGTCTCTTCCCCACCGCCGCCTCCCATTTCCCTCCCCCTCCACCAATCAAGTCCCCCTCCCTCGTCAGCCCAAAGAGCAATCAGGGTTCCCTGCCCTGTGGGAAGTCCAAGGACCACCCACCTCCATCCAGGTCTAGTAAGGTGAGCATCCACGAAACTGCCTAGGCTCCCACGAAACCAATAGGTCCAGTAGAATCAAAAACCCATTGCCATTGTTCTTGAGTTCTCAGTTGTCCTCCTTGTCCGCTATGTTCAGCGAGACCGGTTTTATCCCGGGCTTTTTTCAGACCCAGGCCAGCTGGCCTTGGTGAGTTCCCAATAGAACATCCCCATTGTCTCAATGTGTGGGTGCAACCCTCGCGGTCCTGAGTTCCTTGCTCATGCTCTCTCTCCTTCTGCTCCTGATTTGGACCTTGAGATTTCAGTACGGTGCTCTTTAATGTATTTTCTAAACTGCACTGGTGTAGGAAGCAAACATGTCATAGAATAAAGGGTTTCACACATTAAGAAGAATTTTCATAAAGAAAGCTTTTCACCATTTCATGTAAAAAATTCTTGGTTGTTTCTTTAGCCAAATGTTTTTACTATGATGAAAGAATAAGTCAGTCATTAGCCATCATTACATTGTATTTTAGAGTAATATATCAAATTTGTAAATTTATAAAATATCACATAAACCATTAATCACTATTACTTTTTTCTAGGCTATATTTCATTGTCATTATACTTGAATAAATACAATATTTCCCATGAACAATGATATCATTTTAACTTCCCTGGGTGTTTTCAGAGACTTACTCTTATATCTAGACACAGCTATATACATTGTGGAATAGAAAATAGTATGCTTGTCTACCAAGCCTTTACATATAATGCTTAAGCTTTGTTCTAAGTATAAGTGGTTTGTTTAGAAAAATAATCTAGTAAGCCTTTTCTAAAAGGTTATTATAGATTTCAAATCTACTCAATCCAGCACAGACATAATGAATTATGAACAACTAAGAACAGAAAGAATAATAAAACACATTTTGTTTCATGCAGAATTAGCATTAATCTGAATCACAGAGTTTAGCAGAACGTAGCTTCCTGGGTAACTCTTCAGGTTCTGATCAGTAATGTCAGAGCATTCTGTCTAACAAGTTGTTTTGGATGCTCATACCAGAAGAGGTTCAGGAGCCTTTCTTTGAGAACACTGATGAAAAGCAAAGAGACAGTGATAAGGAAGACAAGTAAAAATAGCAGCTGATGCATGCTGCATGGGGTCTTGGTGCCTGGTAATCTGCCACATTCTTCCTATGCATCAACAATGTCAGATCATTGTGTTTAAAGGGGAAATAGAAGCTTCATGACCAGACGACTACCTAAGATCATAACTTTGAAAACTCTTGGTGTTTCCAATGAATGTCTAATTCTAAATCCCTTACTTACAAAAGTAAGAAGGGATGTATAGAGGTGAAAGAAAGAACCACAAAAGATGGGAAAATGATTACACGGTCCATGTAGGCCTTTGACTCTGCAAAACAAATGGAAGCAATGCTGTGAACCAGGAGAGCCACATGAAGCCTATAACTTCTGTCAAGCAGCAAGGAGTGCCCTCGGTATCAGGTAGAGCATCTAGTGAGTCCGTCCAGTGGGTCAGGTACAGCCGTGAGAAGCTTACACACAACACACATGACAAGAGGAAAAATAAACTTCAAAATTAGGTCAGAGTGAGAGTTTCTTTATAGTTTTCATATTCAAAAATAAGTGACTTCTCTTACTTAGAATAAATAACAATAATTCTTCATCAAAATATGGAAGATTGTAATGCAATACTCTGTTTCATGCCCAATAACAGTCTAAAATGATGTATTTGCAAGAATGACTATGAAAGCATTGTTAATTATGTTGCTGCTCTGACAAGGATAGAGACCTTCTAAATCAACAGTACTGATGCACATATGAACTGACAGAGACCAAGGAAGTATGCATAGGGTCTGCATTGTCTGCACAGCATCCTCTGTGTAGATATTATGGTTTCAAGTTTAGTGGGTTTTTTATTGATTTCTGAGTGTGTGAATGTGTGGATCTATGATTTTTCTTGCCGTCTTTTGGGCCTTTTTTTCTTTCTGTTTGCTTGTTTTGCCCAATTCTGATGTGTTAATTTTTGTTTATTTTGTTATATATTATTTTAATGTTATCCCTTAGAAGCCTGTTTGTTTTCTACTGAGGGACAGAAAGAAAATGGATTCAGATGGCAGGGACAGAATGTAATAACTAGAAGTTGAGAGAGGGGAAATCACAAGAGCACATATTATTTGAGAAAAAAAATCCATTTTCAATAAAGGAAAATAAACGAGAAAAATGTTGAACCTATAATGATGACAATGTCCTGCAATCTCATATCTAGCATCATTGATCAGTTTTGAAAAAATGACGAGTAGTACTTGGACGATTGAAAGTAGTACTTAAGGACTGAAAGTTTTCTATGATTGGTCTTTACATAAAATGTGTCCAAGTTGAATGAATAAGTGTGTAAAAAAAGCAATGATGATCCCAAGAGTTTCTCTGGATTTCCCTTGAATGTGAATGTGCCTGTGAAGACAGAGTTAGCCTGGGAGAGATGAAAGGGAGAAATGAATAAAGCACAGAGACTTTGGGAGCTCCTGGGCACTAGCAGCCCTGAGAGGCTGCTGTGCATTCACACATCCTTGCTTTGAGTTTCTGGGCAGCTACCCATTTGATGAGATGCTTGGAGCTTTCATTGGGATGAAATAGAGATATTTCAGTGTTCCATATGTGGGCTTTAGCTCCTCTCCTAACTTTATAGAGCTTCTGCGTACTACCTACTCATCGCTGGTTACTATTCTCAGTGTTGTCTAACTATAAATACACAAAGCCTCTCAATTTCTATATAATTTTCTAAAGTGAAAAAAAAACAATCTGGGTTTTGAATGCATCTGGACCAAAATGATGATGTTGATACAATGTATTCCATGATAATATACACCTTAATTCTTGTTTAATACTTTATTATATTGTGATTTTATGACTTTCAAAAAGTGTTTATCACAGACTTTAGCAGAGTTTTTTTTTTCTATAAATGTGAATGCCAGTCAGATACTAGAATTCAGAATGGAATTGAGTTGCAACTGATCAGAAGTCACATACATTTAACCTGTCTCTAGTTGTATTAATCCGAGGCCAGGGAGTGAATTTTTGAAAATCCACTTTTCACTTTTATATGTTTTTGTGGCAGGGGTGATCATGTATAAGTGAACTATAGGTTTAAAACCTATCATTCTAGAAAAATAGCTAATTAGTATAGATATCTGTCCTATTAAAAAAAATTACCTGTCCTGGATGCAAGATGTGATGGCTATTCTTGGTTGTCAACTTGATTTCATCTGATATAAACATCAATCCATAAATGGTGGGAACACCAATGAGAGATTTTCTGCTTGGTTTGGAGTGGTTGAATCCACTTCTAATCTGGATCTTGAGGCAGAAAGACACATGTCTTTGATCCAGATCTTAAGACTGGAAGACATGGAGCTTTAATTCGTATCTTGAGGCATGAAGATACACTTTTAATCTGGACCACACCTTCTTTTGGAAGTCTATATAAGAACAAGGAAGAAGGAAGCTTTTAATCTCGCCTGCTTGCCCTCATCTTGCTAACATAGACATTGCTTCACTGGCATAGGGGCCTGCTTTTTCAGGATTTCACATATGCAGAAGACTGAACAACTACTAGATTCTTGAACTTTCTATTCACAGCTAGCCATTGTTGGATTAGCTTAACTGCAGACTAAAAATCATTTCAATAAATTCCACACATATATATGATTTATTATGTATCCCTGTATATGTATGTATGTATTTTATATATTATATATAAACATATGTGTATTTGTTATATATTATGGGATACATATGGGACCTACTATGTATGTATATTTGTATGTGAATATTTTATATGCATATACGTTTATAGTTAATATATATGGAGTCATCTACACATGAATTGAATATTTAAAACCCAACATTCTAGAAGAATATATATTATTATAGATATATGGATATAAATTATTTATAGAGAGATTCATTCCATAAGTTTTATAACTCTATAGAACCCTGATTAACACAAAAAGTCTTTGCATATTCTAAAATATTACTTGTGAGAAAATGTACATTCATCAAATATTTTCTTTTCAAATGTGTATCTTAACCAAAGCAATCTTAGACTCAACCACTAAATTTAATGATTTTTTTTTTACTAGAAAATGTAACTTTTACTAATGGACAAACAGAAAGCATTCTACCTAGAAATCACTTGAGACATATGACTGATAAATTCATAGTGCTGTTAAATTTTTGAGATCCTGTCTTAAGGATCTGTGGGGAGGGAGAAAGAAGCATTAAGAAGGCCACTGGCCCCTACTGTGAGTCATTAGCTGCCTGCTCCAGGCTCTGTTCCCAGCAGCAGAGCAGAAGGGAGGTGGCCCTGGTGGCAACAGCAGAGAGGAAAGGGAGATTTATTGCCTTCTCTATAGGATCTTATTTCATTCTACTCCAGTGCTTTGCTATAGGACATTAAGTAAGTCTTTAACCCTTTGCTACTCGTACTCTTTGAGATAAGGAATAATTGAGATGTGTTGCTTAAAAAATCAATTTTTCAATTTTTAATTATATGCATATACTCACAAATTTTAAATACATACTTCTAAAAACATGATTCAGAATCAGGAATTAGATTTCTATGATGAAAGATTTTATGCAGGATTTCCCACTGTGTGCATGGATAGTGTTTTGACAATGCCAAAATTTGACATATTCTTTTTTTAAGTGTTCAACAGGCATGTTACCTGAATGACAAATTTAATATTGTGGAAGGATGGAAGCCACAATATGCAGTGTAAGAACAGTGCAGAGTTCCCAGATCGTTCAATTACACAGTTATTTCAAATCCAGCTGACACTTTCCTGTAATTTGCCTCTTCATGAGCTAAAATATCTGCATATGATTATGTATATGTTTTTGTGTTCACAAAATTAAAAAAAAAACATCAAAAAAACACCATTATCAGCTTCCTAAATTGCACAGCTTCCCAAGTTGCCCAATGTCAGCCCTACACAGACCTCTCAAGAGATAGCTGTTTTCTGTGTAATTCTTTTGAGCCTGACTGATCACATTGGTGTACAGCTGTAATCCCAACCCTGAGGAAACAGAGACAGGATGAACTCTGGGAGCTGGAGGACAGTCTGGCCTGCAGAATAACTTTCAGTTCATCTATTGCTTTACACTTTTCCCAAGAATGAAAAGAATCTTCAAATAATATACCATATAGTGACTCTTGCTTAGAAAATAATGAAAATGGTTGATGTGAGATTCCCCTCTGTATGTTGTGAATATGTTTTATTAAAATTGGAAAATAAAGAAGCTTATTTGGGCCTATGGCTGGCAGAACAGAACAAGGCATGAATTCCAAGCAGAGATAGAGAAGAAAAGAAGGCCAAGTCAGAGAAAAGCCATGTAGCTGCCCCAGTTTTAAAAAAAAAAAAAACCCTCTCTGGAACCTTACCACATCATAAAATACGAAATAATAAACATGGGTTAATTTAAAATGTAAGAGTTAGTTAATAAGAACCCTGAGCTAATAGTCATAGCAGGGTTTTAATTAATAGCAGTTTCAGCGTGATCATTTCATGTCTAGGCAGCCAGGAAACGAACAAACAGTCTCTGTCTACAAATAGTCATGATAATTAAAATGAAAATGAAAGAGACCCTGTGAAAGGATCTTAAATATTTAGTATGTCAAAAAAATCTTGCATATACAATTCTTCTTTACTTATTTTTATGGAAGCAAACTCTGTATTCTCAAATATAACACACCAGATTCAGCATTTACTTTGGAGGGTGCTTTGAATAAGATTATTTTAGATGCACCAAGTGGCATTATGCTGTGCTTGCTCTCATGCTGGGGTATGAATGAGCTAGCATCATTCATAACCATCTGGAGCTGTAGGAAAAGTTACTCATGACTCAATTACACTGCTGGAGTGTTTACTTCATGAGGGCAGGAGTGTTTGTCTGTCTGTTCACAGTTAGTTATATAGTACTTAGGGCGTACTCTAAAAAGTATACTTAGTAATTAGGCCTGCGTGGTCTAAGGAGCAGCAAATGTGAAGAATGGAATGTATGTAGAGCTTTTCGACAAGGCTTTGACATTTCTGGTGTAAACTAGTTTCAGGCAACACCACAAAAAGGGACAGTTCTGTCCCCATGGTTTTTTCTTGGGAAAAAAAAATGACATCAACAATTATGTCTCAGTCAGAAACAGAAGAAGGAGACATTCTTTTCAGTGTCACAGTCCCCTAGCTGCCAAGTCACTCTACTCCGGCCATCATGATGGCACCAGACCTTACATGACTTTCTTTTTTTTTTTTTTATTTTAAAAGACCATCAATGGCATACTTTATTTTACTTTATTTTTTGAACTGTCTTTGACATCTGCATTTACTTTGAGTTTGCTTTCAAGGCTCAGTTTGGATTGGCCACACTCAAGTGTTCGGTGGCCACTGGTGTCCGTCTAGTGGTCGCTGCAGTAGTCAGCACGGTTCTAGGCCCCTGGAGCATGCTTCTGTTGGTGACGATCTGTAGAGTCTTCTGCGTGTAGAAATGGTCCAGCTCTCCTATCCAGTTAGGTGGCCGGCGGCCAGTGGCCACATGTGGCTACTTAACTGGTGGCTCAGGTGGCTGAGGGTTGAGTAGTAGTGGTTAGTTGAGTAGTAGCTTCTAATCCCAGCACTTGGGTAGCTGAGGCAGGAGAACCTCACGTTCGAGGCCAGCCTGTACTACACAGTGAGACCGTATCTCATAGAAGCAAGCAGCACTCCCAACAACAAAAGCGATGTAGAGACTTGATCTGCTTTATACAGTAGAGAAGCATCTGCTGGAGTGTGAAGTAATTCTGTCTTTCAGTATCTAGCGGACAGGAGGTACTGGGTCACACAGCTATTGGAAGAGTTAATAGTGAAGTATCTTCCGGACAAGCTTAAAATCCCGTGGGGTTTCTGCTGTGCAGGTGATAGGATGCACATCTCTTCTTCTGCTGCCCCACAAGGCCAGGCTTTCTCATCCTTGCCACCCGGACATTGCCCTTTGCCCTCTCACTGTTCACAGTCTGACGGAATGTTGATCTGTTTCGGCCTTCATTTCAGTCGACATTTCTTGACTGTTGGACTTAGGCACCCTCACAGAGAGTCCATGGAGTTCTCACCGTTAGCAGCCAGAGAGAGGAAGTAAGAGCGCTTTGTTTGCCAGGGATCTCTTTCAGCGAGGCAGGTCACGCGAGGCAGGTCACGGTCCTGTCCTGCTTCTGCGGTGATCCGGGTAGGAGTTCTTACATGACTTTCTGAACACACACCCTGCTTATCTGAAGCTTCTGGATTAAAAGTGTACATAAAATTCAAACATCCCACAGATGTTAAACATCTCCAATAGAAGCAGGGACAACAAGGAATCTAAATATGGACCTGAATGTTTAGTTCCGAGAGGAGCTTTGACAGACATTATAAATATCTTTGGGTTTTGAAACTATGTCAAGAGAAATATCAAGTAGGTGAATTTGCATATCTACGAAGGGCAGAAGTAGGATCATAAACATAGTTTTTAAAGACATGGTTTTTAAAGACACAGTTTTTAAAGACACAGGTTTGACCTCAGCGCTGAAGAAGGTGTTCTTAGAGTTTACAGTAACCCAGGAGTAGAGTGATGAGTATCATATTCTTTGACATACTCTGCTTACGCACTCTGTGATTCTAGTTTCAGGGGAGAGAGCTTTGCAGACTCAAGTGTTATGAGAATTTTATACAGTATATTCTGATCAAGGTTTTCTCTTTCTCAGCTGATTCCAGATACTCCCTACCTCCCAACCCACCAAACACCACACCTTTTCTTTCACTCTTTAGAAAATAATCAAGCAACATCTTAAAATTTAAAAAATTAAATTAAAAAATTTAAATCTAGAATTTAAAAGTAAGTAAATAATTCAAGAACCACGCATGAAAACCATAAAAACATAAAATTGGAAACTGTAATATACAAGCAATAGAGCAGCAAGGTTTGAAAAATAAAGCTGATCAAACAGGGGAATATGAGATAAAAGTTTGTCTGAAAAGCTTTCTCTTTCTCTCCTTCCCTTCCTCCCTCCCTCCCTGTGTGTATGTGTGTGTGTGTGTGTATGCCTGTGAAGATACTGATACGTAAACTTCTGATGCCCTTCCTAAGTGCAGATCTTTTTTTTTTTTTTTTGAGACAGTCAGCGAAGCCTATGCAAGTTTGCTTTCAAAATTGAGATTATGACCAATTTGCCTTCAAGAGAACTGTGGTTCTAACTCTGGGCATCTTTGAACTCACATAGTCTTTAAGAGAAGTTGTTTGGGCTTTTCTTACAGGTTTAAATAAATGTCCCATGTACTGGGAGACAGTCCTAAGAGAGAGTAGATAGTTCAGTACCTATTTGGATATTTCTAGCAACATTACAATACCTTAGATCCTCATCCTCCAGGCCTTAGGATCCCACATTATTAGGGAAAATATAAACACATGCAACTTTGACTTCACCTTCTATGGTGTCCTCGACCTTTAGCATAACAATCAAGCCCGGACCTGGGTGCTATATTATTTATTTGCAACTGTGTGGTCATGTCAGCAAGGCATACTTTTATATGAAGATAACAAAACTGTATCCAAACATTTCCTAACATAATGCAATCTTGACACCTGTGAAATTGTCCTATAACAAAATGCATGATGGAAACCTTTTGATTCTGCATTCTGAGACTATTATACCAGAAACTACTACAAAAGATGACCTTTTCCCCTAAAGCTGACATTCCAGGGTACAATGTGATTCCAGGAAATAAGTCGTTTTTATGTAAGACAATATTTGAAACACTAATGAACTTCTATGTGCTTTATCACACTGTAAAATAAAACTGAATGATATCCTGCATTTAAATTTTGTAAATGATGGAATACACGTATTTTAGGTAACTTTTGAAGGTCTTACATTTGCACATTTGCTATTATTATATATAGAAGATCACTGTTCTTCAATGTATATAATGAAACAAAAAATGGACAAAGGATAGAAAAAACCTATCACCCTCATTTACTTTGGCATCAGGCTCAAGGTAATTAAATGTATCTTCAGAATTATATCTTAAAACTCTAAAATTAAATATAAATATTTTCTTATGGACTATCAAGCTCTTTGTAAATTTTAAACTTTAGCGGGTTTCACAAAATGAAAAGGAATTTTGATAAGCAAGTCAAATGCAAAAAGAAAGGAGAAGCATTGTTTAAAACTATTTAGAGATGATTAGGAGCTCTGAATATTTGATTTAGGAAGAAGAGCACAAACAGTTCATAGTCAATTTTCCAAGGAAAGCATGAAATGCAGTAGGGCTGACACATGAAAGTAGTAAGAAGTATTTATAGTTCCTGCAGTTTAACTGAGCAGGTGCTTAAACACAAGTTAGCATATGAGATCACTGTTTAGGCAAAGTTACTAAATTGTTTATCATTGGTTCAAACCAAATTCTAGAATGAAACAGTGCTCAATCTCAACCCTACATTGTCAACAGCCTAAGAACTGCAGGTGTAGAGCACTCCACATAGACAAACTCAGTAGATTTAGAAGGACCAAATTTACAGTAGATAATATCAAAGAGCAAACAGGGAAGTGACCTAATTTATAAAATATTGGGTATATTCCAGGGAAAATTAAAATAAGATTTATAGCTAGAGAATAAGCAACTCAAGATTTGGAGGCAATTGTAAAATAAATCTGTTAAAGAAAACTTGCAAAACAAACAAGAAGATATATTCAAAGTAAGCAATGCAGTTAGCTTTGTTTGTCCATATTTTCCCGGAACAAGGCCTCTGGGATTGTTATAGCTTGTTCATTCCTGTAGGTCAGTCTTAGCAATGACTTTTACAAAGAAAAGTGATGGCTTGGTAGAAATTACAGAGTAAAACCCAGAACAATGAGATGTCTGTGCTATCATAGTGTCTAATTCAGCCAGTTTAGGACGCATAGAAATGATGACATAAAAAATAATAGAAGGAAATGGAAAGCATCCAATTTTCTGTAACATGTGTTACCCGGTAACTGAGTGATTCTCCACTCTCTGTAACTGGAGATGGGATGCATATTTTGAACGTATCTTCATAAATACCCTGTAATGTGCACAAAACATCTTAAGCAAGACCATATGGAGGATATGTCTTTCACTGTCAACTTTTCAAAAAGCAGGCAATTCCAAGCATTAAGGTCTTGTTCCTTACACTTTCAATGCTCAGCATACAGCCTAAAGTGTGGTGTACTGTACCACTCTAAGAAGGTGCTGAATCTAGTTACACACATACCAGTTTCCGCATTTCCCAGAACCCAGTGGCGAATGGCATTTCCCAGACTCTCTCATAGTTAGGTATGTATGTGTCTTATAGGTAAGTTCTGGGTGAGGTGACATGAAGGAAGTGTCATTCGCTTGTTTGGTGCCAGGACATTTAATGGTTGCTCCTTTGGCATGCTCTGTGGTCACATGCTGAAGACAACAGGGTATCAGTTTAGAAATAAATGTGTTCTGACCCAAGGCACAGGCAGGAATCAAGGAGAACTGACTTCTTAAGTGCTGTCATGTTGACTTTCTTCCTATTTTTATTTTTTCTTTCTCCAAGTGAAAAATTGAGAGTTGAGAGGCTTAAGATTAGAGAGTCATAAAAGAGACATTTTGATGGGGGACATTTTGTGATTCAGGAGAAACCTGGTGCCAGAGAAATCCCCAGGAATGCAGAAGGACAACCTCAGTTAAGACACCTAGCAATGGTGGAGAGGATACCCGAACTGGTAGTCTAGTAATTAGTTGGTGACTACCCTAATTGTCATCAGAGAAACTCTAACCAGTAACTAATAGAAGAAAATACAGAGATCCACAGCCAAGCACTGTGCTCAACTCCAAGAGTCTTGCTGAAGAATGGGCAGAGGAATTGAACAAGATGGGGAATCACGACAGGGAACTCACAGAGACAGCTGACCTGAGCTTGTGGGAATTCATGGACTCTGGTCCAACAGTTAGGGAGCCTCCATGGGGCAGACCTAGACTCTCTGCATGTGTGTGACAGTTGTGTAACTTGGTGTCTTTGTAAAGCTCTTTGCCATGAAATCAGGAACAGAATCTGATCCTGGCGCTTTACTGACTTTTGGGAACCTGTTTCCCATGCTGGATTACCTTGTTCAGCCTTGACTCAAGGGTAGGAGCTTGATTCTGTCCAACCTGATGCGTCTGTGCCACACTTTGCTCAAGCCCATGGGAGGCCTGCTCCTTTTTAAATGTAGGTGGAGGAGGAGTGGAAGTAGGGGGTGTAGATATGAAGCTGAGGGGAACACGTGGAGTCAGTATGTAAAATAAATGATAAAAGTTATTTAAATAAAAAATTTTAAAAAGTATAAATGTGTAAAAAAGAAAAAAACAAGTTAAAAAATTGTGATAATTTCTATGACTATCATACAGATATATGAACCTTTATAAGATATAATGTTGCCTTCTTTTATTATACTACCTTTATTAAAAATGTTTCCTATGTTCTCTGTATATTTCTTTGAAGTTTTGAGCAAATGCATTTATTCAAAATTCATAAAGTTATTCTTTACTAGATTACTAGATTCAGGCTCCATGTAAAGGACTTTGATGTAAGTTAATACTGTGTCAAATTATTCTACTTACTACTTAAATCCTGTTTCTTTTACTCCATCTATGACAGTTTACTGAGAAAATAAAGCATAAAGAGTCAAATTTTAAAAAATCTGTAATATTGTTAATGTAATAGGCCATCTATTCTCAAATGTATGTCAAGGTAATGCATGTATTAACTGAGAAGGATAATTGTCTTGAAGCCAAAGAAAGTTATATGAAGAGTGTTAATCCACTCTTCCTCCAAAAATAATAATATGTGTATAGTTGTTGTGCAGAGCCTTTGTGGTCAAGCTACATACAGAGCTAAGGGGCTAAGTTTGTCCTCCCGACCAGACTAAATATGAATCAAGACTTGCTTTCTTTGGCAGAGTTCCTAGACAAGTTAGTTGAATACATTTGAGTAGATTTTAAATTTAACCTGACAGTAGGAAACCCCAACTGAATGCTCCCTATACCATGGCCTAGCCTTTGAGTCTTGCTTGAAAGGAAAAAAATATGTTCCAGTTATGTTATATTACCCATTTTACAGATTCTCAATAAACTACTTATTTATCCTGTTTTTCAAAAAGGTTCTTTCAGAACTAAAGATTTTGGGGGTAGTTTTATTGTGGTGAGAAAGTGTTATGTGTGATCCATCTTTAACACATGGAAGGCTATGTTAGTGTCTGTGGGGTTAATGTGGTACATCAACCCTCTGCCACTAATGCATGCATCCCTTTGCATAGATGATAGTTTTGAGTGAATGAGGAAACAGATTAATCCCAAACTACTTTTCCATTCACCATAATCCCATTATTAACTAAAGTTCCATTCTGCTCTATATCCGTGGAAATGAAGTACAGGTTGCAGAGAATGACTGGCAGATACATTCCTACACTGGAACATCGATAAATATCCACTCACTAAGTGTAAGCACTGCTCAGCCTAGTTGTTAAAGATGGCAACACAGTGGCTCATAGGTTCCTGCAGCATTAAATCTTCCAGTTTTCTCACCTCTACCCCAGACCCTAAACAGAGTCCTACGGTCTTGTGATTAGAAATGTTTATTTCTCCAGCTAAGCAATGCTTGTTAGCTATCACCTGTCTTTTTAGCATGGAACTTCCAGACTTAACCTTGGCTTTATATATTCTCAATTTTTGGTCCAGTGTCACACCAGTGTTTCCCTGTTCTGAATATCACCTCTAAATAACCTGACTACACTTCTCATCCCCATTTTTATGAAAAAGAATAGGGCTAGCCTAAGAAAATATCTTAGTGTAGCACTGAAATGGCAATGTGTAGTCTGTGTATCACAATACTGCTGAGTAACGAATTGTCTCTAAAGAGATTGATTAAGGGGTAAGGCTACCCAATCCTGGAAGGGAAGATATTTGAGCATGAAGAACTTAAGGTTTTGATTACTTGGCTTCTAGTATATATTTGAAAGGTTTCAGAGACATTTCAATACCTATTTCCCACATTTCATGTCTTCTGTTATCCTTCCTATTGACATTACTTAGGAACCAAATTCTTCACATTTCTTCTCTTGATTCATAGCTATCTCTGAGAATTCTAAGGCACCAATTTGCCTTACATGAATATCATTCAGACAGTACAGTGCTGAGGAGAAATGGCAGGCAATGCTTGTAAAGGAGGAGAGCAATGGTCCAGGTGCTGTGGACAAGGGATGCTCATAAGACACTAAGCTCCACTAGAGAAGACCCATCTCAAGCCAAGCATGGATAAAAGACAGGCTTGAGTGGGGAGAAGTCATTATTGCTGATCTATTTATTACTGATATGGTCAGGGAGAGAGAAACTCATTGTCTTCAGTTCTGCACCCACCTTTGATCCCACCAGGCACCCCGAGATTGTTCCAACAGTGATCACACAGATGGCTCTGGTTAAACTAAATGCATAACAGAGCAAAACCAAGTTATGAATTTTTTAAAGGGATTGGTAGAGATGGGAGGGAGAGTTGATAGGAATGGAAAGAGATAAGGCAGGATAGAGATAGCATAAATATATGAATTAAATTGACTTAATAAAAAACAGCATGGGAAATTAAATGAAGAAAGCCAAAGGATCAGAGGCAATGTTATGGACAGGGCATCATGACTAATTGGATATGGAATGTGAAAGATGGGGCATTTGGAATAAGTCTGAGGTTCAGGATTATATTGTTAGGGCTATTAACAAAACTGAGAGAACATTTTCCAACAGCTGGAGGGGAGCCGTGGTGTTCTGATTTACAGCCAAGATGTTTGAGGAACAAGTGGAGGGTGTGCAGATGCCCAGAGGATACTGAGCATGTTAGGTTAGAGCATAGGTGAGCATTGAGTTGACAAGCTGGGTTTGCAGGTTTCCAACTCTCCAGCTTTTCAGTGGCTGCTAAAGAGATAACTGTGATGACCCAGACAGTGGGGAGTCATGCAAGCCCATCATGGTGTTGTCAAGATCCACAACACAGAGAATGGCTTCCTGAGGGAGGTGGGAGATGGGATTCAAAGTAAATGCAACTGAGCATCATTTAAACTATCTACCAACAGTGGGAAGGAATCACCAGCCTTATACTTGCTTAGAAGCTTTGTTTATTTCATTCCACTCCATCCTTTCTGTTGAAAGAAAATTTTTTCACCCAATGATCTAAGATCCTGTGTTCCTGGTATTGTCAATAGATGAAATCTAACCTATGTTTAAGCATGTATACTATATGTCTTCCTTATTGTCAGGGCTGGCTATACTGTATGTGAAATCCAGAACAAATGAGAACAGTGGACTCCCCAACTCAAAGAACAAGAAAGAAGCACTCTAAAAATCACATCGTCCTTTCTTCCACAGCCTAACCCTCTATTCTCTTGTTTTAGATGTTTCTGGTTTGGGATAGCAAAATGGTTCAGTGGGTGAAAGGTGCTAGTGCACAAGCCTGAGTTCAGCTTTTATAACACACAAAGGAAAGAGAGACTTTATCTGGAAATTGTCCTATGTCTACTATATGCATTCTGTGGAGCATAGACCTGTATGTACATCATATCCACATTTACCCATACATCATAAACTTCAATATTCCATTGTGTCAAGTTTAAAGAATAAAGTTAAAATAGTAATAACCTTATCCACCAACTTCACATAATGAAATACCAGTTTTAAACGTTATAATGAGGGAATCTGTCACTGGGGTGGATTCACACAAGTCCCACCACTCACACTACACAGCCTTCCTCTATTCACAGTTGATCATTACCAGAACTTTAGAGCTGCCACCACAAAGGCAGTCCCCTGTATTAACTGGCATGCCTGGAGCACACACATTCTCACAACACCCTCTACCTGAGATTAGCTAGGAATGGGAGATGGAAAAAGAGACACAGCCAAGCAAACTTTATTTATGTGTATGTCACAGGTTTTTTTTGGCTATAGAGTGAGTATTAGAAGAGCGGAGCACAAGTAAGAAGATATATGATGGGGTACTATCATGATGGCACTTGCCTGAGGTCACAGCACTTGGAAAGCAGAGGCAGGAGAATTGCATCTTCAAGGCAAGGGTAACAGAGGAAAACTGCTCTCCTTACATTTATCGTAAAACTGTTATGTTAGGGTTGCTCGCTTGCCTTCTTTTAGATTGCATTTTAATATAATTTTTGAGATTATAACTACATCATTGTCCCCCATTCTTTTCTGTCCTTCGGCCTCTTCCTTGCACCTCTCCTAGGGAATGCTGAGAGGGAGAGAAACAGTCTTCCCCAGGGAACACCACACCATTTTTTCATCCTATACAGAATGGTTATATTGCTTTGTATTTGCAGTAGAAAGGAATTTGTGCTCAAATGTCAAACCTCTCAGCAAGGATGAAGCCCTGCCTATTCAATGACAATGAAGTGCTTTGAACTCAGTTTGCACTCACTGCCCATAGACTTACCCTGTGACCTTGCAAATGGTACACCAGAGTGACCAACAGTCATGGTACACTGTCATATTTGCTTGGGTTCATGTTTTACTGTACTTCAGACTCAGTTTTTAAAACCAGATTCAAACATAAAATCACTACAATTTCAAGACAGCAGCAACATAGCATTAAGTCAAGCTCTGGGCTTTTCTGAACTGGAGTCTCATTCAACTATGCATCTGTGGACTGACCTTGGCTTTGACCTTCTATACTGTGCCTTCTTCCTACACTACAGTGCCTTACTTTTGGATGAGCAACACTGGCAATTTGAAAGGCAGCAACTATAATATAGACAGGCAATGAGATGCTGTGGAGGGTAGCAGCTCCTCTTTACTTTGCAGTTTAACGCTTTGTATTATATTTAGCTGTAAAGAAAGCTGCATTATCACCAAGTATGAAGTACTTCTCCTGTGTCACACAACCCTCTGCCATACAACATTTTCATTAACCTGGAAACAGAATGCCAAGATCTTTGGGGCTTTTTATGTCACCTTCATTTCACCTTGTGAGACTCAAAGTTCCTCAGCTAGTTGGCCTCCAAGGGAAAAGCACTGTGGATCTGCTGCAATCCCTAATGCAGGGGAAGGGGGAGCATGTGCTTGCACAGGGATTCACAGAAACCAATGAGCTTTCTTTGGTCATTAGAATTCATCCCTGTATGCTCCTCTCCTGCGTGGCTTTGTTTTGAAATAGACAAAAGCCCTGGCAGCCCCATTATCTGACTGTACTGCTCCTGCCATTGTCGTGTAATAGCTTTTCATTCGTTGAGATGCTGAGGAAGGAAAGGGAGAAGGTTTATTGAGGCCAGATGTGGCTTTTATAAATCTCTCAGGATTTTGTAGCATGATCCTTAATATTTTTTCACAACCAGGTCATATTCATAACCTCTTTGCAATTATGTATTTTTATTCCCTTATTAAAGCCATTGTTTTAACTGTAATAAAAGACTATAAACTAGACATATTCCTATTCACTATTTCAGAATTTATAATATTTTATTTTGGAAAAGTGAGTGAGAGCTTAATATTCATGTTTTTGAATAATGTTAAATATTTCCCCTTTGTGTATGCAAATGTCTGTATGGTGTGTACGTGCATGTTGCTGTACATGGTTTTGTGTAAGTGTGTGGCAGATGGAGGTCAACAGTGGGGTTTTTACTCATTAGCTCTATACACTACTTTCTGAGAAAGAGTCTAGCTGAACATGGAGCTCAGCCTTCAGAATCTGTTTGTCTCTTGTTGGTGGAGGCTGTTCCTTCATTTCCTGGCCACCCAGACCTGAAATAATCACTCAGAAACTATATTAATCACAACACGGCTTGATCTATTAGCTTATGCATATTTCTAGCTAACTCTTATATGTTAAATCAACCCATCTCTATTAATCTGTACATCACCTCAAGGTCATGTCCTACTAGCAAAGTTCCTGTGACTGTTTTTTCTGGCAGCTCCATGATGTCTTTCTGACTCTACCTACTTTTCTCCTCTATCTCTTCTTGGAATTGCCACCTTACTCTATTCTGCCCTGTGAAAGGACCAAGAAGAATCTTTATTAATTAACCAAACACATTCACAGCGTACAGAGGGGAATCCTGCATCAGACTGTTCCCCCTATAATAGGACTTTCAGATTCCAGCAACCACATCCTGCTTCTACTGATGCTCTGGGGATTTGAACACAGGTCTTGTCTATCAACAACTTTAGCAACTGAATCATCCCCAGCACTAGAGTTCTTTGTATTCTTTAAAGGCTTATTCATTAATATTGTTAACTTGCTGTTCCCTAATTTATCATAACCTCTTTTGTAATGATTATAAACATAGATACATAGATACAACCATTCTGACACACTTTTATACATATTGGTTAGTGACTTTTCTGAAAGCTTTGAATTTAAACAGGAGTGAAATTGTGTGCCATTGTTGTACATGCCTGTTGCTATCACAGCAGTCAGAAGGCAGATAGTATTGTCTCGCTATTGATTGTCTCAAAATGTTTCAAGTCATCCCTGTCTCAAAAACACCATTTAAAAAAAAGCAAAAATATCAAATGATAAATTCAAATTTCTTTCATTCTAAGACTTTTAAAACATAATATTTTTTCCTGAAATCCACATGTCTTACATGTTTGTGTAAATTTAAAGTGGCATATTGCTTGAAAGTATTTTATAAATTTATAAAGTGTATATGCAGTGGTCTCTTAAAATTAAAGATTTCCAACAGTAGTTAAGATTTAAGTCTGGATTTTCATGGGCAAAGGATATCACACTTTACAAATATTAAAAGACAGGGCCTATATTTATCACTACATCAAACCATCAGAGATCTGAGTCTTATCTAGATAAGACGCAAAATAATGATGCTGTGTGGGTAAGCAAAAGACTTGACTTTTTAGACAGAATCCAAATGTTATCTTCAAACACCATTCTTCTAGTTTGCTTTGGCACAGAGATTGATTGGCCATTATTTTCTCCTGGAGGAATTGTACTATGTAATGACTTGGCAAAAATATTTGAATGGTACCATCTGCTTGTGCCATTTCTTTGTTTTCTCTTCCCTACTACTGGCAGAGCCCATGTCTATAAAATACACCTTGCAAGCTGTGTTTCTTTCTCCAGTAGATATCTGATCTCTACCAACACTGGAAAAGAATGAAATAGCTTGGGGAAATAGATGATTGTACGTCTACTGGAGACATTACTACAGAATCAATAAGACTGCCTCTGTAAGATATTGACTGGCAGGTTTCATTGAGTGTCTAATTCTGCTTTCAGTCCGTATCTCAGGAAGTGTAGGATCCAGGACTATCTGTAGATCCTAGGAGTTCCTGTAAGTAAGCCTGGATTAGCTCATTATTGTAAAGTAGTGATCCTCACGCAGCTTTTCAATCTCTACAATCTCTAGTGCTTTTGGAAAGGAATTTAGAAGAAACATCTGGTCTTTTCCCATGCACTTCAATAATTTGTCATTGAATAGACTTATTTTTAAGACAGGGGTGTCCAGGTTTCTAATTTCATTAATTTTTCTCCATAGTTAAAATTAAATAAATAGGGTTTTCCCAGGTCTGTCTTTATGTTGTTTTTCATGCACTACTTAGTGATTAAGTTCTTAGCTCAAGTGTCTTTTATCATGGTCTCCACAAATAATGAGCTGCCTCCAATAAAGTGGAATTTTGAATTACAATAAAAGACGGAGATGGAGAACAATTGCTGAATCTGTTTTTAATATAGTTTAAAGAACCCTGCAGCTGAGCTGTCCATTTTATTAGAAGTGGAAGACTTGTACAATGTGGTTATCTCATTTCTGCAGAATTAGTCACATCTCAGTTGTTATCCTAATCAGCAGAGTATATTCAAAGTCAGCTATCTAGTGTGGAGTTAGAACAAAAGTGGTTTTCTGCCGCTGAAAGGATGCATAAGCACCATCTCTATCAAGTAAATGTTGGCACACAAAACATATATGTGGTGATTTGAACAGGAGTGGCCCCCATATGCTCATGTATTTGAATTAGGCTGTGGTACCACTTAAGAAAGATTAGGAGGTGTGGCTTTGTTGAAGCACATGTGGCCTTGATGGAGAAGTGTGCCACTGAGGGGTCGGCTTTGTGTTTCAAATGTTCAAGCCAGTATCTCTCTCTTCCTGCTGCTTATGAATCCAAATGTAGAACTCCCAGGTACCTTTCATGAATCATGTCTGCCTGCCTGCCACATTCTTTCTGCCGTTGATTATAATGGACTAAACCTCTGAGTATAACCCAGGCCTAATTAAAGACACCATTCCTTTGTAATGGTTTCTGGAAACAGCAATAGAGCATTGACTAAGACAAATCTGGAAAGTTCAGGGCATAAACCATGAGTTGTGAAACTCAAAACCTGGTCTTCAGTATTAAAGTTAACAAAGAAAGAAACAAAAAAATAAAATTACAATTAAAGGGCAATTGATGATTACAAGACCAAACGTGAAGTGTATAAACTAATAAATGGTAATGATGTAACATCATTAAATACCTAAGGAAACTTTAAACCTGTGAAAAACCTAAAGTTAAAAAAAAGCATTCCCTAACTTAAGACTTACAAAAGCTTAGCCCGAGATAAAACAGATAATAGCTGAATCAACATTATTAACCCAAATCTAATTTATTTTTGAGACAGGGTTTCTTTGTATACAGCCCTAGCTGTCCTAGAACTAGTCCTGTAGACCAGGTTGGCCTTAAACTCACAAAGATCCACCTGCCTTTGACTTCTGGTTGCTGGGGAAAAAGGCATATATCACTGCCGCCTTGATAATTTTTTCTAAACGATCGTAAAACTAGAGAATTGTTCATCAGTGGAATTAGGGTTCATGATTTCCAGTTGCCCCCTGTACCCCTACCTTTTAGCAAAATCCATTCCTCTTGTCGTTGGCCTTCATAAAGCTCCCTAAGTGAACCACTCCGGGCAGGGCTCATGCAGCGCAGCTGCTCAGCTCACTGACCAGCACTCTTCACCTAATAAAACATGACATGTTTATTTTGTACCTTTAGGTACTTTTTCTCTAGTGGACACTAATAAACCCTGTGCTCCTCAATTACTGTGCGTCAGTGAGTGTGGGTCCAGCCACTGATAGCTAGCGCCTAGTAGCTATTCTGAACGAGAAATGCATTCCTGGCCATCAGTTCTTCCTTCAGCCAGTTCTGAATCTTTGTTTTAACAATAAGCCAGGTGTTTGCTGTACAGGTTAAACTTTGAAAAATAGCATCAGCTTCCAAATAATGACAGCTACTGACTGATGGCTAGGAAGAAAATCCCCCAACTGCCATAATAACTTAGCTTAAAGAAAGGACGCATATGGTGAGGATACAAAGTTCACGGCAGGGCAGCCTCCAGGAGAGCATACGGGGAAAGGTGAAGCTAAAGGCTTCTGGAGCTGCACTAACGTATCAGCCATTTTCTTTGCTTTAAAAGAAGTGCTCCTTATTTTCCTGGAAAATTTTGGTGCAGAAATGCGAACTCCAAGAGTTTCAACTGATATACACAGGGATAGAGACTGAGGAATAGGACCTGTCTGTATGTAGTAGAAATCTTCTGACCTCTTTCACATCATCATTTAAGTATGGCATTGCCTTTAACTACTGAGGTTGGCTCAGAAGTCTAATTTTCCTGTCTTTAATCATTTATTTGACCTTTCCTGAATTTCTTCACATCCTTCATCATTATGAGAGTTTGAAAATGGGCACACAAGGTTCACTATGTTCTTAATGGAGGACTTTGATTAATATTTATCATAAGGAAAGGGATTTGAGCTCTCAATTCCTGCAGTCTTCTTACGCATGTTGTCTCCTTTAGCAGCATCTACTAAAGTTGTTCAATAACTTATACACACACACACACACACACACACACACATAT
>NW_026068015.1:3474407-3496659 GCF_014885135.2 Alexandromys fortis
TTTTTTTTTTTTTTTTTTTTTTTTTTTTTTTTTTTGTCAAAGCACCTTATGTAAAGGGAAAAGAAACAAGATGCTAAATGATTCACAGGTGCATCACTAATGCCTACTGCAGCCTTGTAGACAACTCTCTGAAGCTCCAAGTGTGTTTGAGTTCCACTCAGTGACAACTTGAGTTCCAACCCCAGTCAACCTCCCTCCTTCTATGAGCTCTAATCACATCACAAGACAACATCCAAGGAGAACAGGACTGTGTGCATCTGTGGGAGGAGGGCAAACAGAAGGCATTGACTGCATTTTTTAGGCTTAGTCTGGTGACACTTCCTGACCTGTCTCTGTGAGGAAATGCTAGAGTCTGTCCTGTGTGGATATCCTTCAGTTTTTCACAAATTGCTATGCTATGAAGAAACAGTGGCCATATCAGACCCAGACACAGAGTTAAACTGCAAATATAAACTATGATATTGTTGTGTTGAATTATATCATTGTATCACATATAATATTCATAAAATTATGTCGTTTTATCTGTTATGCTTAGGTTTCCATTTAGTGTTCTTTCAGATGTTGAAAGGCACTGTCTGGAAAAGATTGTGCCTGAAAGAGTGATACCTCTACAAACAATGACAAAAAGGGAACAAAAAGAATTCAAGATGAAACATAAATTCTGTCTTCATCATGGCAAGATCAGAAAGCTGATGGAATACTCATGAATGAAGATGGGCAGCTCAAAACAGAGCTGAACACTATATAGAGATGAAACAGAGAAAAGGGAAAAGGGAAGTGTGACTGTCATTCATATTGACACACAGAGTAACAATCAGCTCACCACATTCTGTGACATTCTCCCACAATGTCCCACATTCTCCTGCAGCCTCTCCTAATCTCTCACAGCCTCCCACAGCCTCCCACAGCCTCCCACAGCCTCCCACTGCCTCTCCTAGTCTCCCACAGACTAACACAAACTAACACAGCCTCATACAGTATCTCTAAGTCTCTCAAGCATAAGGGTTTAGGACTGGTTCCAAAGCTGGTTGTTTTTCCTAAATTTGGTTTAAATATATCTAAGAAACATTTTTAAGTGAAAATACTGTATGGTTGAAATAACACACTGTCTTGAGGATTAAATATAGATATTTATTATAAACATAAATCTTTAAGTATATAGACATGGGTTTTGAGGTTTCAAAATATCAGTGATTTCTCTGTTTCTCTTTCTCTCACTGACTATGTCTCTCTCCCTCCATCCATCTCTTCTCCCTCACCATATTTCTCTCTTTCCTTCTCTTTCTCCCTCACCATATTTCTCTCTTTCCTTCTCTTTCTCCTTCGCCGTATTTCTCTCTCTCCTTCTCTTTCTTTACCTCTGCCTATAAATCAGGATGTAGCTCTGAGCTGTCATGTATGTTGCCATGCTTCCTGCCACGATGATAATGAACTAAGTCTCTGAAATTGCTAGCAATACCCCCAAATAAATGCCTTCATTGATGAGTCGCCTTGGTCATGGTGTCTTTTCACAGCAATAGACAATGACTAAGACACAGAGAAACTTGGTGTGAATATTTGAGCTGGGCATACATATAGCAAAACTTTATTATGCCATGGATAATAAAAGGGGAAATACCAATACACCTAAGGACAAAGTGGATCATTTGGAAGAGAAATGAGTGTTTTGGGGGAAAACAGACAATAAGGACAGCATAACAGAAGTAGTCTAGGGGCAGCGTAATCAACTTTGATGCACAACATTCTGACCAAACTAATGTATTTGACACCCTAAGACTGAAGAGCATGTCTAGTGAGTTTTTATGACTCATGTTAGCATTGTTGGGCAGTGACAGAAAGAAGGGTCCTACTTCAAGACAAATTAAGCTCAGAATCTTAACATACCTTGTACCTTGAAATATTTTAATGAAACTGAGATATTCATAAAATATGCAGTTTTCTTTTAATTTAGGAATAAAACCGGGGTGTTTAAAAATTCATGCTTCTCTGACTATGCCCTTCTCAAATTACTCTAGAAATAAGGTTATAGACTAGTCAGATTTTATTATATTCTTTGTTGACTTTTTATAAAATTGGGAGAATGATGGGTAGATATCAGTTATTCTTGAATGCAGGACAGAGCTCCAGGGGAAAAGTGATGAAAGCCTCTTCATTTTGTTTTAGAAAATTCCTTATGGAGGAAAGCCTGAAAGTGGCTTCTATATTACCAGAACAGAAACATCAAGAAAGCAATGTTTGTTGTCTGCTGGACTTCAGCTTTTGAATATCTCTGTTGTTGCTGTGTTCTTGGAAATATTCTATCTGGGCAGAGACCTTTTCAAGACCTTTGACATCCAATGAGATAGAAACAGGAATTCCCCCTCCTACCCAAAAAATATAAAATAAAATAAAAATAACCAGATTGATTTGGTACAGAATTCTATTAGCTATCAAAAAAAGCTAATGCCAATTTTCATATATTCATCATATATTCTATAAAATGTAAAATAGAAAAGGAAAGAATGTTTTCAATTTTTTTTAGTAAATTTAATATCACCCTGATACCAAATCTATACAAAGACCTCAAAACAGAAAAATTATGTGCCAATGATTCTGAGGAACACAAATACAAAAATTCTCAATTAAGTACTGGCAAATTGAATTCAAGATCCCAACATTATCCACCAAGATTAAGCTGACCTTATCCTAAAGATGTCAGGGTGTTTCAACATATGAAAAACAGTAAGTGTAATTCATCAAATAAGTAGTCTCAAAGAAAGAAACCACATAATCATCTCATTAGATACAAAAATTTAATTTGATAAAATCCAACATCACTTTAAGATAAAAGTAGAAAAAATGTCTAAGTGAGGGCATCTATTGCTGCAATGAAATGCGAAGACCAAAAAAATCTGAGGAGGAAAGTGTTTATTTGACTTACTCTTCCACAGCGCTGTTCATCATAGGTGGAAATCAGGAAAGGAACTCAAACAGGGAAGGAAGATGCATCCAGGAACTGATTCAGAAGCCATAGGAAGTACTGCTTACTGGCTTGCTCCCCAGGACTTGCTTGAACTGCTTTCTTATAAAACCCAGGACCACCTACCCAGGAGTGGCACCACCCACAATGGGATGGGCCTCCCCCCATCAATCACTAACTAAGAAAATAACCTACAGGCCTGCCTATAACCCAATTTAATCACAGCATTTTCTTAATTGAGGATCCCTCTTCTCTAGTGACTCTAGCTTTATCAAGTTGGCATAAAACTAACCAACATAATCTATAAATACAGGGGGGATACATTTCAACACAATAAAAACAATGAATAGCAAGTCCATAGTTAACACTTACTAAATAGAAGAACTTCAAACTAAAATTGGAAAAAGGAAAAGGATATCTACTCTGGCCTCTCCTATTCCATAGAGCACTTGAAATTATAAGTAGAGCAAAAAGGGAAGTGGGGGAAATAAAGTGAGTGCACATAGAAAATAAATAAGTCCAAGTATTTTAATTGTAGGTACTATTATTTTATACATAGAAGATTCTAAAGATGACACCAACAATCTCCTTCAACTGATAAATACATCCAACAAAGTAGCCAGATACAAAATTAACACACAAATATCGTTAGTGTCCTATTTACAACCACAACAAGAAAGAAATCAGAGAAATGATTATAGTCATAATAGCTTTTGAAAAGGAAAGGAAATCTATTTTGTGATATAAATCTAACTAAGGAATTGAAAGACAGGTGGAATGAAAACATTAAGACCATGAGAAAGGAAATTGAAAAAGACACCAGAAGGTGGGAAGATCTCCATGGTCATACTTACCTGGATGCTTTGTTCTTACTGGGGGCCTGCCATAGTGTTGGGAAGGCATATGCACACTCTCAGAGGAGGAAGGGAGTCCCCAGTGTTGGGTGACAACAGGGAAACAGATTTTTCTTGACACAGTGAGGCAGTAGCTCATAGGAATTTAAAGCAGTTTAGGCAGAAAGCTTAAGACCTAAATAGGCTCAAACCTCACAAAGTCACAGCAGGAGACAAAAAGAGGGTAGGAAAGCAATCCTCTAGGGTACTACCCACAATTGATGCTTCTGGAATAGAGACAGTTAGTTTTAACGGTATGGCCCAGGGGGTTGACAAATATTTAGTAATGGCCTCAAACCCAAGCATATAGAGGCACCACAAACTGTATTTGATAGAGGAAAAAAAAATTAAACAGAATTGGGTGGGCAGGGAAAATGGGTATAATTTGGAGAGTCAGGAGGGCTGAATATGATCAAAACCTATTGTACTAAATTCTTAAAGGGCTAATAAAATGAGAATATTTAAAATCTGCAAAATATGAAGCTAGTACAAAGAGATATGAACTATTTGCTGTTTTCTATTTTTAAATTATCTAAGAAGAAAATGAAATTACAAATTTCAGCAATTTTCATTCTTGGGAATTAGTTGGCAATTCACACCAGTCAGAGAAAAGCAGAAGTGAGGGAGCCATATGTGGTGGGTGGCTGTCATCCCTTATACCTCTTACTGCAAACAGGAAGAAAGACTGCGGTAGTTTGAATGAAAATGGCTCTCATCGGTTTACAGGAAGTAGCATTTTTTGAAAAGATTATGCAGCCTTGTTGGAAAAGGTGTGGCCTTATTAGAGGAAGTGTATCACTGGGAGTAGGCTTGGGGTTTCAGAAGCTCAAACCAGGTCAAGTGGCTTAGTCTCTCTCCCTGCTACTGCCAATCCAGAGAAGGAACTCTCAGCTCCTTCTCCATCCCCATGTCTGTCTCTTCACTACCATGCTTCACATCATGATAATAACTGACTAAACTTCTGATCCTGTAAGCCACCCCCAATGAAATGTTTTCATTTATAAAAATTGTCATGGTCATGGTGTCTCTTCATAGAAATAGAAATTTAACTAAGACAAGGACCAAGAATGTGGGAGTAAACACCTGAACAGAGCCAAATTCAAGAGCTTAGGTACACTGTGGGATTTTCTGGCATTGCATTAGGTAAATTAAACACATAGACAACTAAGAAGAGAGAAGTTCTAGAATACGCTCATGTAGTAGAATTCTCTTATCATTTATTTATTCTAACTTTAATCACATTGAGGTCATAATTACATTACTATATATATATATAATTTAATATATATTTTGTACATATGTATGTACAAAATTGCAACCTAATCAGTCTGGATAATGTTACGCATGCATATGTTTTCAGAGTTGACCATTTTGTATTGAATAACTGTGGTAGTTTGAACGTAATTGCCCCCATAATCTCATAGGGAGTGGCAATATCAAGAGGTATGACTTTGTTAGAGTGAGTATGGCCTTGTTGGAGGAAGTGTGTCACTGTGGGGAAGGATTTTGGAGTTTCCTATACTCAGGATACTGCCCAGTGTCTCAGCCGACTTCCTATTACCTTCAAGATGCAGGGCTCTCATCTATTCCAGCACCATGTCTGCCTTCATGCTGCAATGCTCCCTGTCATGATGATAATGGACTGAACTTCTGACACTGTAATCCACAACCCAAATTAAATGTTTTCTTTATAAATAAGAGTTGCTGTGGTCATGATATCTCTTCATAGCAGTAAAAATCCTTACTAAGACAATAGCCAATTTGTTTGCTTTTTGTTAGAAAGGACGATTTCTCTTCCTCTCTGCATTCCTTTCTTGTCTATAGTTCTTAGTCTAGGGTTGGTGCCTCTTGATCTTTGCTCTACCCACATTATCATGCTATTGATGTTACTGTTTTTTTTTAGGTCATGTTTAAGCAGCTATGTTGGTAAGACTACAGGAGTATGGCTTCTGACATTTCTGGGAGCTCAATCTCACAGGAAAGTTCCTAAAAATACGTATAATACAGTTTAAAATGAAATTTTACTATTTGGACTGTCAATTTTCTCCCCAAGAGTCATAAACTATTCAACAGAAACCCTAACATCAGGTATGCGTAGTCTTCTTTTGAGTTGTGAGTGCTGTCCAAGAGATTTTCAAAACATTACAGGCTATTGGTGTTACCTTTGGTTGTCCCCAATCGTAAAAGATAAGTCTGTATTGTTGAAAATGCAATGTATTTTAGACATAAAATTCAGAATACAAGAGCTGTATATGACCCAAAAGCCTTCTCCAGAGGGCTAACATTCATGACACCTAAGGCACCATTCCGCTTCCAAAGGAAAGAAGCAACCAAACAGTACCACCCACCTGTAACACCTATGAATAAGTGACAGTGTGGCACTATAGCCCTAGCTGCATGCTATAACCCTTCCCTCTTTTTAATGCTTTTGTAGCAGTGCAAGGGGAAGTGTAAATGATGAGGGGAGGCTAGACTGTTAAAGGTAGAGAAACAGAACTGGCAAATTCACTTTGCCTGTGACATAGCATCCCAAAGAGCTTGACTAACTGAGAAGTACCAAAGAAGAAGACAGAAAATCTCTCACTGTCTCTCTCTCTCCTTCCCTCATTCCCTCCCTCCCTCTCTCCTATTCTCCTCCTCTTTTCCTCCTCCTCTTTTTCTTCTTCCTTGTTTCTCTCTGTTCAAATAGACCCCATGTAGCAATGGAAACAGCCTAACAGGAAAGAAAATTCCTCAATTTAAAGAACTCCTTTTAAAAGAAGAAATAGATGAGATGTCCTAGGTAAACTGAGGGCAGAAGAGTGTAGAATAGAGGGAATGAAGAGATGGAAACATGAATCATCAGGATGGTTGAGTTGGGAGAGTGATGGAGGGGGAATGTAGTAGGAGCTATGGGCTGTGTTCAGCCGCCCGGCTGCTGGACACTGGCTAGCTTTATACCCAAAATAACAACGCACAAACTGTATTCATATAAATATTGCTTGGCCCATTAGTTCTATCCTCTTAATGGCTAATTCTCACACCTTGCCTAGTCTTACCGGGAAAGATTCAGCATGTCTGACCTGGTGGCTTGCTTCATTGCATCTGCCCTGGAGAGGAGCGGCATGGCATCTGCCTCACTTCCTCTTCCTCCCAGCATTCTGTTCTGTTCACTCCACCCACTTATGTTCTAACCTATCAGGCCAAGCAGTTTGTTTATTAACCAATGACCTTCCTCCATCAGGGGAAGAGTGATAAAAGAGGTATCTTGATAGAGGGAGCCCTTATGGGGCCAGGGAGAAACCTGGAAGCTCCCAGGAGCCTACAAAGATATTCCCAGCTAAGACTCCTAGCAAGACTAGAGAGAGTGTCTGAACTGGCCTTCTCCTGTAGTCAGATTGGTGACTACTCTAATTGTCATCATAGAGCCTTCATCCAGTACCTGATGGAAGCAGATGCAGACAGCCACAGCCAAGCACTGGCCTGAACTCTGGGAGCTCAGTAGAAGAGAGGGTTAAAGGATTATATTAGCAAGGTGGGGAGGAGGGAAGTCAATAACTTGATAGGAAAATCCACAGAGAAAGTTGACCTGAGCTTGTGGGAGCTCACAGACCCTGGACAAACAACTAGGGAGTGAGCAAGGGATCTACCTAGACCCTCTGCATCTGGGTGACCACTGTGTAGCTTAGTCTTTTGTGGGGCCCCTAACAGTGGGTCCAGGACCTGTCCATGGTGCATGAGCTGGCTCTTTGGAACCTATTCCCAATAATGGGATGCCTTGTTCAGTCTTGATGCAGAATAGAGCGTCTTGGTCCTGCCTGAATTTGATATGCCATGCTTTGTTGATTCCCAAGAGAGACCTTACCCCATCTGAATGGAGATGGAGGAGTGCATGAGGGTAGGGTTGGTAGACAGGAGGTGGAGGCATGGAACAGAAGGAGAGGAGAGAGTAGAAACTGGTTGATATATACAGAAAAAAACTTTAAAAAGACAATTATTTAATATAACTATAGTTCATCTGTGCACTTAAAAATAAAAAAGAACTCCCTTTAATTAAAACTGCAGCACTTGTTAAAACTTGAAAGATTGATGGACTGCTAAACCCACCTATTAGAGCCAAAGACAGGAAGCAGAACCTACAACATTCATAATTAAGAAGACGTCATTGCTCTTTCAGAATTCACTCAAGAAATACTGCATTGAATACTTCAGTGTAACAATACCAGCAGTGAAGGATCGAGAAAGTTAAAGGTACATTTATCTTAACATGCTAATGCATGAGGTATAGGTAATCACAAAGCATTGCTGTATATTATGTAGCAACAATTGTACCTTGCTGGTAACATCAGCAAATGAAAGGTAAGTGGAATCAGCTCAGGTTGCATATATCATAATTTCCCTGTTGGCGAGGACAGATTAGACATACAGATGAATAAATGCTAACTGGGAAAATCTTCTAATTTTTTAGTTAAACATTTCAGTATCATCCAATGTTCTTCTTGTGATAGAAAAAGTGGAGAATTAGCCAACTACATCTTCCTAAACTACTTCAAATAATGAAAGGAAAAAGCAGTCAAAGCACCCAGAGCAGAAGTTCCACATCCCTTACTGGGATGTGGCAGCTGAGAGAAAGAAAAGACAAGTGATACAGCATGTTTTTATCGATGGCTAAGGATGTTGAACATTTCTTTAAGTGTTTCTCAATCTTTTGCAATTATTGTATTGAGAATTCTCTGTTTAGATCTCTACCCCACTTTTAAATTTATATTATTTGGTTTGTTGATGTCTAGTTTCTTGAATTGTTTATATAGTTTGGGTATTAGCCCCCTGTTGGATATAGAGTTGGTGAATGTTGTTTTTCCATTCTGTGGGCTGTTGTTTTGTCCTATTGGCTGTGTCCTTTGCCTTGCAGAAGGTTTTCAGTTTCACAAGGTCCCACTTATTGATTGTTGTTCTTAGTGTCTGTGCTTCCAGTGTGCTGTTTAAAATGTTGTTTGCTGCGCCAATGTTCTCAAGGCTATCCCTTCTTTCTCTTCTACTAGAATTAATGTATCTGTTTTTATGTTAAAGTCTTTTGGAGTTTTGTGCAGGATGATAGATGCAGATCAATTTGTGTTGTTTCTATATACTGATGTCCAGTTATAGTAGCATGAAGATGCTCTGTTTCTCCATTGTGTATTTCTGGCTTCTTTATCAAAACTCAAGTGTTCATAGCATCCTTAGCCACTGGAGAAATGCAAATCCAAACCACTTAGAGATTTCATCTTACACCTATCAGAATGGCTAAAATCAAAACTACAAGTTACAGCTGAAGCTGTCGAGAATTTGGAAAAAGAGGAACACTCCTCCTCACCTGGTAGAAATGCAAATTTGTACAGCCACTATGGAAATCAATATGGTGGGTCTTCAGAAAATTGGGAAAGTCAATCTACCTCAAGACCAAATAACATTCTTGAGCATATACCCAAAGGACCAAAGGACATGCTGTCCTATCACAAGGACAATTGCTCAGTTATGTTCATAAAAGGTTTATTTGTAATAGCCAGAACTCAAAAATAACCTAGATATTCCTTAACTTTATAATGAAAAAAGTGATTAAGTTTGCACAATGAAGTATTACTCAGCTGTTAAAACAAAAACATCATGAAATATGCAAGCAAATCTATTGAACTAGAAAAAAAAATAATCCTGAGTGAGGTAACCCAGATCCAGGGAGACAAACATAGAATGTTTTCACTTGCAAATAGATATTATTAGTAAGTAAAGGGTAATCATGCTGCAATCTATAGACCCAGAGAGATAAATTAACAAGAAGGGCTTGGGGGGGGGGCATTGATCTCCCTGAGAAGAGGAAATAGAATTGATTTTGTCATATGGGATTGCTGGTGGGAATGGGAGCAAAAGGATGATTAGAATCGGTATGAAGGCAGAGAGAGAGAATAGTGGAATTGGGGGACATTTGCAGAACCCCAGTGTAGTGGAAAGTCCCTGGAATCAACCAGAGTGACCCTAGTGAAGTGTCTTAGTAATGGAGAATACTGAATTTCCAACTTCTATAACCAGAGGCTAGCAATGGGTCTGTGATGTTTAACCTAGCTACAAAACCTTCACCCAACAATCTGTCTTGCCTCCAAGTTATGCTGGGGTAATGGTGATACAGAACTTGTGGGAGTGATCAAACAATGACTTGTCCAACTTGAGGAAGGCATAAGAAGGAGTTGAAGCTTGATACTGCCTGGATTGCCAAGGAGCAGAGACAGTAGAACCCAGAGACCCAGGAAAGAACCAAACATAACTGTCAAAAAAAAGTAAGTCAATGAAGTGATACCTAATGATATTTAGCTATACTCTCAAAGATCAGAGCCTAGCATAATTGTCATCAGAGAGGTTCCATCTGGCAAATGATGAGAGAAGATGTAGAGACCCACAGCCAAATACTAGGTGGAGCCAGGGGCACACTAAAGAAGAGGGGGGAAAAGATTTGTAGGAGACAGAGGGGTCAAGGACACCATGAGAACATGGCCCATAGAATCAACTCACCAGGGTTCATAGTGCCTCACAGAGAGTAAAGAAATAAGCACAGACCCTGTATAAGTCTGAGTAGGTCTTCTGCCTATGTATTATGGTTGTGGTCTTGTGAAACTCTGAACAGTTGGAGTGGGGGATGTGTCTCTGACTTTTGCCTAAGCTTCAGATCTTTTTCCTCCTACAGTGTTGTCTTATCCACCCATGAGTTGAGGGTTTGTGCCTAGTATTATTGTAACTTTTTGTGAATGTTTAGTGGCTATACCTAGGAGGCCTGATCTGTCCTTTGAAGGGAATTTGAGAAGAAGTTGTTCTGGGAGAGAGGGGAAGGGAGGCAGGGATTGAGAAAAGCAGAGGGGCAGGAAGCTGAGATTGGGGTGTAAGGGATGAGAGAAGAAAAAAGAAGAGTGTTTTTCTTGTCAACAGGAAAACAGGCTAAGGATGTTTGCTTGGAGAAAATACCTGTGAAATGCTCTCAGCATGAAGCCTTGGTTAAGATACTCTAACTTCAATAAATGTAACCCTGCCCTGTCAAGTACATTACATGCCAGCCAGAAATTGTCTGGAGTATAAAGTGAACACTTTGTGAAATTCAACCCTGACTGCTTTTTGAGGGTAGGAGGTTTAGAAGCTTATTTAGTAGTCTAATCTATTCTGGCCAGATATGTTTGTCTGCCATGAAAAGGGGAACTGGTAACTGTCTAGATGACTCATCTCTTCTGCTTATTACTTTGGATATTTTCATTGTCTGAATGCTTTAATGTCTTTCATGATTAATATTCAGTAAGTTCTTGATTCACATTCATCAGGCTGTAAAATCTAGTCAAGGGTTCTTGCTCATAGTTTGGTATATCATCATATTTATTAAGATTACAAAAAACAAATCCTAGTTAAAAGACTTATAAAGTCAGAGTCGGATAAGATGGAAGAGAGACAAAGCACAGACAACCATTTTTCTAAACTATTTGCCTGTACTAAGAACACAAGGTCTCTCTCTCTCTCTCTCTCTCTCTCTCTCTCTCTCTCTCTCTCTGTGTGTGTGTGTGTGTGTGTGTGTGTGCATGTGTGTCTCTCTCTCTCATCTGCACAAGCACACGTGTGTATTTGGAACTGGAGATAACCCATCATCAAACACGGCTGGTTTGGTGAAATGCTGGTTAGACTGAGCCTCGCTTGCCTCTTCTCAGTCATGTGAATCCAACAGTAGAGAGTTGTAGACGTTTTGTTTATTTCTGTATTATTCAGAGAAAAATTTTTCCTGTATTTTAATAAAAGTTTTTAGCTAATGTTTTTGAAGGGAGTGAATTCTTAAAACCATGCCACTAAGGAAAGGAAGCATTAGATAAGAGAGGGTTTCTGCTTACAGAGAGCTGCAAATGCCATCCTTATGCTTTTTACTGGAAAAGTAAAATTAAGTTTCAGCAATGCCTTTTAAGATGTGTTTTCTAGTATTGTGGGTGTGGTAGTGTTGGGTCATTCTGAGTGCAAAACACCTTGTAACTGTTTTATGATGTAGTGATGCTGCTGGTTTCTCAGATTTTGTTAGAATGGTGTTACTCTATAAGAGTTTCTGCCATGTGATGACTGAGAAACTAATAAAGTGAAACTGTTGCAGTTACCATAGCAGAAATGAACTTGGATGTTTTCTGGAAATATTTTTGTTGTTGTTAAAATATTGTAAACAATTATTCTTAAATATATTTATACATTTATTGATGTATTTTATCATACATTTATGATAAAAAAAATATTCCCCTCTATGTTGTGAGAGCTGTGCATTGCATTCCACCATCCAGCTCCCGCCACCGACTAGCTTTACCCGAAATAACAATACACAAATCCAGGCATTCCCCCAAGACACACGACAACATCTTTGTTTTCCAATGGATTTCAGTAAGAATAACTGGCCAATCAGAATAGCAGACTAGTCAAGTTTCAGACCAGTGAAAGACCCTGTCTCAAAGAAAAAAAAAGGAGGACTGTGCCTTAGGAATGATAGTTTATGCTCCTCTGTCTCTATATATCCACACGCATATACATGCATACACATTCACACATACACACACAGAAAGAGAAATATTTCCTTAACATTACATTTCAGTAAATGTTGAAGTTATAAGTCATGATTCAAATAGATTAATTTTTGCATCATATTTGAATCAGTATCTAAATAAGATATGTGGCATAGTAATTTTAAAAAAATCTGTTTTAACCAGGCTTCCTCTCTACCTTGTGTTCATTTCTTTTCAGTATGTTTTCTCTTGTTGGTATTTGTTAGAAAAAAATGTAGCCCTCTTTCAAAAGAGGACCAGACCCAAACTGAGCATATTTAGGTAGGACTCAGGATGAGGTATGGATTCTGACAGCAATTACGGAGAATTATTAAAAGAATTAAAAGACAAAACCCAAGAAATAGATTTTACAGTCACTGTTGAAATGTGAAAATTAGTATCACTGAGATCAATCTGTTTGAAAATATATCTATCTCCATATAACTATTGAACAATCAGAGCCATTGGTAACAAATGCAATGCTTCTTAAAAATGAATATTTTTCACAAAAACAATTCAAGAGCATTTTTAAAAAACCATGTAATTTATTCTAAATAGAAAGCAATAGATAAAGTCAGTTCTTTTTTAATTGATTTTTATGTAATATTTTATGTGTAATAGCAACAATCCTCTCTAAAAATCTTGTCTTCAGATTTGATTGCTTGAACTGGTTTCCCCTTGTACTAGGAGAAAAAAAAAATCTTCAAGATAAATTTAAGACTGTACAGAAAAAAAAATAAGGGAATTAGAAATATAACTAGATACTTCAAGAAATCAATTTTTATGTGAATGTTACTAAAATAAGATTTCCATAGTTCTTCTTAAACACATGTTATAGTATGAAGATACTTTTATTACCAATGATGAAAATGTGGGAGGTTGCTTGATATGGCTCTAAGCAAAAGAACACTAGTTGGTTAGTAAACAATGAGGAAAAAGAAAGTCAAGATAATTCATTTATCATTATAGTTCTAGGTCTAGCTCACATTTCAAATTACAGAAGCAGTATTGTAAATATTCTTGTTAATTAGAGAAAATCTCCAAACAGTTACACAAAATCAGGAACAAGAAAATGTTGTCGGGCTGGAGAGATGGCTCAGAGGTTAAGAACACTGCCTGATGTTCCAGAGGTCCTGAGTTCAATTCCCAGCAACCACATGGTGGCTCACAACCATCTGTAATGAGATCTGGTGCCCTCTTCTGGCCCGCAAGTATACATGCAAGCAGAACACTGTATATGTAATAAATAAACATATTAAAAAAAAAAGAAAGAAAATGTTGTCCACTGTGTGCCCTCAATATTCAAGTTGACTCTTAGAACAATAAGACAATGAAAGAGACAAAGTAAATTCAGATTAAAAAGGAAGAAGTCGCTGTGTCTGTATTTGTGATGATATGATTCTACACACAAAAGGGCTACAGACAAGCATCACAAAATTCATATAGCTCATGAAGACATTAAACAAAATAGCAGGTGACAGTATTAACAAATAAAAATGATCAGTTTTCTTATATAGAAATGACAAATATATGGAGACAGAAATCATAGAAATAATTTTATTAACAAAACTATCAAAAAACTTGTAAGAAATCGAACCACGGAAATGAAAAACTTGTGTACTGAAAATTATAAAATGCTAAAAATGTCATTAAACATAGTGCCAGAAAATGGGAAGGCTTCCCATGTATCAGTTGGATTAATATTGAAAAAACAAAAATATCAGCAGACACAAATTACAGATTCAGTGCAATCTCCACAAGCATTCCAAAGCAATCTTTCAATGAAATTAAAGAAAAAAATCTTAAGTGTCACATGGAAATAAAAAATACCCACGATAGACTAACCAACCCCGAACAACAACAGGAAAACCTGCTGAATGTATCACCCCAGACTTCAAGTTATGTTACTGCAATATAGTAATAAAACACGATTCTACTGGCATAGAAAAAGACTCATAGATCAATGGAATAGACCTGATGACACACATGTAATTCCTCATTTATTTATTTATGATTGTTTGTTTGATTGTTACTTTTGAGATATAGTTTCTCTGTGAGGACTTGACTGTCCTGGAACTCTCTCTGTAAACTAAGCTGGTCTCGAACACACAAAGATCTGCCTTCCTCTGCCTCCCGAGTACTGGTATTAAAGGTATGTACCACCACCACCTAGCCTAACTCTATCCTTTTACTGCTACATGACTTTTGACAATAAGATCAGCAATACATATTGGAGGAAAATAACTGCATATCCAGCAAATGGTGCTGACCAACCTCAGTTGCTGCATGTAGAAAAGAACTGATTTCTCCTAGTTTTTTTCTGCACAAATCTCAAAACAAGTCTAAATAAATCAAGGACCTCTCCATAAATTCTGATGCCCTAGATCTGATAAAAGAGAAAGTGGGACTCATTGATACCATAAAAGACTTTTTTAACAGGGACCCATTAATGCATATGTTAAGACCAACAATGAATAAATGGAAACTTACCATTTGTATAAAGAGACAGTCTAAAGAACATTTGTTTCTTCAAACTTTGTCCACACACACACACACACACACACACACACACAATCAGTGTGTGCTTATGTGGTAATTCATTGCAGCATGGGCTTCTTACACTGAGTTTATAGGTAAACTTCATGTAACCATTATTGCAAGGATCAAACAACAAATATAATTGTTGCTAGGTTATCTCTAAAACTACTAACTAAAATATGGAATTTTATTGAAATTTGATTTTTAATGCAATACATTCTGATTATGGTTTTCCATGCCCTTACTCTTCCCAGATCCTCCTGCCCTCTCATGTTAGGAAACAAAGAAGCATCCAAAAACTTAATGAACTGATAAAATAAGATAAAAAGAAATAAACCTGAATATAAAAACAACAGAGCCATAATAAAACCATGAGAAACACATACAGATGTGAAAACACACACATTCTCAAACACAGAAATCCAAAAAAAAAAAAAAAAAAAAAAAAACAAAAAAAAAAAAAAAAAAAAAAAAAAAAAAAAAAAAAAAAAAAAAAAAAACCACAAAACCATAAACTAAAATATATAAACAAATTTCTGGTAATGTATAAAAGATAAATACCCAGACAAAATACTATGAAAAAGAAAAATACTGCAGAACTACTGTTGAGTTTATTTTGTTTTGGCCTTTTACTGCTATACATGTGATCTGCCTTTACCTATGATTTTTTTTTATTCCAGTGAGAATCCATGAAAGAAAAATTAAATTTTCCTTTGAGAGAGGTTATTAATTGGAGATGGTGTCTGGGTTAGGGATGGAAAATTTTTGAAAAACTTTCCTAAGTACTCAATAGCCAATCATAAATATATTTAAACTGAACATTAAGGTAGATCTAACTGGAGAAGGAAATCATGGATTTTATATTTTGAATATAGCATATAATCCTGGTAGACAATTTTTCTTCTCATAAATTTCAGTTTGGAAATATTCTTGCACCTTATAAAATTTAGTTTTTAACATACATTATCTAATTTAATTCTCAAGGCAGTCTTGGATAAACTAGGCTTATCTGCGGTAATTTGGGAACAAGGCAGGTATATCTTATCACAATCTACTTTTTATTGGCATGATTAAGGAATGTAATTAAAGACAGGCAGATAAGTCTCTGGTCTTCATGTTCTTGTGTGTAATTTGTGCCTCATTCCAACTGGGATAAAGTTGAGGTCTGCATGAGAGGCTCTCTTCCTACCTCACTACAATAGAAATTTGATTTCAGCTTTGCATTTTAGGAGCATCCATTCTTGCCCAGACTGCCGACACAAACGCTGGCATCAAGCAGGATCAATTTCTGTGTCAGGAAACCTATCTCTACAAGGCAGTAACTGACTGGCGCAAGCCTGACAATCATTTTCGGCTCACGTATCTCATGATGTGGAATGAGGAGCAGAGTATGCTTAGCACCTCCTTTTAGATGGCATATGGACTGTAAAGTGGTAAATGGTTGACCTCAATGCTGATTCCCCTGAACACCACTCTGATTCATGCCTTTACCATGTTCCCTCAGTGCAATCCACTAACAAACTGATTTAGATTTGCACCTCAGGGCCATAAAAAGACTGCTGCTCAGCATTCCACCCATGCCTGTGCACATCAGAAGGCTATACCCTCTGCCTTGATTGCCTCGCCCCTCCTCCTTCCTGGGTACCCATATTCTATTCTCAGGAGAGCCATGATTTCACTTTTAAATTAGACCACAGTTCCCTCTGGTAAGATTTTATCTCTCATTCTAATAAAAGTTTAAAAAACTCTACAAGGTCCCATATAATTTGTACCCTTCTTTGCTGGTCCTATAACTTAACTCTTCTTTATCCTGCTTGTAAACTTCAGCTTCCTAATTTGTGTCTGTTTCTCACATACCTTATGTATATTCCCCTTTGTATGGTCCCTCTACCTGGCTCAAAACAGTTGTGTGGATCACTCCCTCACATCCTCTAAATGTGTGTCCAATGTCTGCCTCCCATTGAAGCCTCTCTATAAGTTTTCACCCAACATTCCCTTAACTGGTTCCATAATTTATATGATTCTCTACAACATGCTTTCATCTGAGAGTTTATATATTTAGGCTTAGGTTTGTTTTATCTCCCCTTCTTTTCAATATTTTACTAAATTGTAATTGTTTAGACACACAGATATTTGTGTGTTTTGTTCCACATCAAAGCTTTCTAACAAACATTTTATGAAACATTAAATTGTCAACCAAGGATCCCTGTAACCATGGCACTGTATGGAAAGGCCAGGGAAAATGTCCTGAAAGTAATAAAGAATTATCCATATTCTGTCATGGAGATATATATTGTTAACTATTTCCAAAATAAAAGAATTAGTGTTCAGTGTCACTTGACTTTCCTATGGCTATAAAACTAAATAGTGGTAGACGAGAGTGAAACTTAAGCACTACACAATGCACACTCTTCAAAGCCCTACATGACCTGAGGTGTATAAGGAAGGAGATTGAGAGCTATATTCTGTCTACATAGTTGTGAACTGACTTGTTAATTGGAGAATTATTAGGCTCCGATTTAATTCTATCCTAGTACATGCCTTGCAGCTGACTACTTAAGGTCACATACATTGTCTTACACAAATTTGAACCAAATTGGGCTACAGTGCTTCCCCATGGTCTCAGGTCAATTAATTTTCATTTTCCCTTAAAGATTTAGAATATATAAGGCAAGAAACTCTTAAATACTTCTGAAATTTAAATTGAAGTTGTCATATTCTTGAATTTTCTGGTGTAAAAAGGGCCTGATAATGGTTGACTGGCACTTTGTTGTCATGGTTTCTGTAGGAGGACCTAAAAGGTTAAGAATATTAGTTACCACTTATGATGAAAATAATACGACTTGCTCTAGAGAAAGTGTATCTAAACCCAAATTCATAGTAAGCATAGAGTGATGTGGAATTCCCTTCTGTATGCTATGAATACCATTGGTTAATAAAGGAACTGCTTTGGGCCTATAGCAGAGCTATAGGGGAACAGAGCTAAGTGGTGGTGGTGGGGGGGTGGAACTAAGCAATGCTGGGAGAAAGGAGGCAGAGTCAGAGAGAAGCCATGTAGTGCCCCCCCCAAGACAGACAGCCACTGAAACTTTGCCGGTAAGCCAGTGCCACATGACAATACACAGATCAATGGAGATGAGTTAAATTCATATTATTAGCCAATAAGAAGCTAGAGTTAATGGGCCAAGCAGTGATTTAAATAATATAGTTTCTATGTGATTATTTAGGGTCTGGGAGGCCTGGATGAACAAGCAGCCTTTCTTACAATAAAGATATACCCTGGTACAACTCAATACACTGTAGCTCTTCACAGCAATCATTGTGAATAAGCTCTATTCAAAATAAAGACAAATGCCTTTGTGCCCTTCAACAATGCCAAGGCTTGTTTAACAGTAAATTCACAGGGTAGAACAATTATGTGGGTAGCAACTCATCAGATATTTGAGATTTCCACGGTAGGGTTTCAGTTTCAATTAGCTTAGATCACATTGTGTGTGTGTGTGTGCGTGTGTGTAATGTGAATGCAATTGTCTTCCATAAGCTTATAGGAAGTGGCATTATTAGGAGGTGGGTCTTTATTGGAGTAGGTATGGCCTTGTTGGAGGAAGTATGTCATTGTGAGTGTAGGTTTTGAGCTCTATGCTCAAACTATGCTTACTTAGTGTGGACACAGACAGTTCATTTCCTCTTGCTTGAGGGTCAAGAAATAGAACAGCTCCTTCTCCAGCACCATGTCTGCTTGCATGCCACCATGTCCCACCATGGTGATAATGGATTGGACCTCTGAAATGATAAGTCACCCCAAATAAATGTTTTTTCTTATTAAAAGCTGTCATGGTAATGTGTCTTTTCTCAACAATAGAAACTCTTCGTAAGACAGTGTGTGTGTAATTTACTGGATGGCTGTAAGGATAAAGAGGCTAGTATAGTAGAGTTCAAGAAATTTCCAAGGCCTGAGGAACTGGGAAAGTGATTTAAATGGATTTAAATGTAAATATAGTTTCTGTGTATGGTATGATATCCAACAGAACAAGCTGTAGAAAATTCTGGAGAAAAGGCTGTAACTGCCTGCTGTAGAAGCAGGCTGCAAGTGTAGAGTTCAGCTGTATAGTGTTGAGTCAGCTGTATAGGCAAAAAGGTAGGGCTGAGTCCTGATTAAGGAAGTAATCAGATGAATGAACAACAATCAAGATAGCAGTTGGGTAGGCTGCACCAACAGCCTACTTCCAGGAGGAAGTCAACTTGAGGTCCTTAAGACAAGTGAGAGATCACTGGCTGTGCATCTCTTGACATGCGGACAAAGACACACACACATACACATACACATACACATGAGTGATCTGTGAGGCTATCACCATCGCCTTGCTAGGAGTCAACCTCCTTACAGGATTCAGGAGAAGGAGTCAGCCCTTTTCTACAGACTTGTGTAGACTTGTGTTCCTGATTAAGTTCTTTAGTCCTGGTTTTCCAGAAATGACTTTCATATTCACATATGCTCTCATCAGCTCACCTCAACAGACCTATATAGAAAGTGATAATCTTCCTAACTTGCAGGGATAAGTTGTTATCAGTCCCTGATGTATGAGTAGTGAAAATAAGATGGTATCCTTCACATGGCTCAGCAGATGCAAAGTCATTTTCCAACCTCAATATGCAGTCAAGAGATGCCGTGGTTCTTAGGGCAAAACACAGCCCCAAAAAGACAGTTTTCAATAGGCTGAAGTAAGCTGCATCAGCTCAGAGTCTGCTTTAACTGGGGGTCTAATCTCAAAACAACACTTAACAAAGATCTACATTAGTACTTCAGAAAGTGACTCTCATGTTAAAACAAACAAGTAAACAAACAATGTAAGTTAAAATAGGGAAACAAATTGTATCAAGATCAAACTGAGCCTTGTAAGAATCAGTCCAAGTTTGGCAAAATAATATTAACTAACAAGAGATTGAGTATTTGAATATTTGAATTACAAATTATAGGAAACATTGTCTTAATTTTTTTTTTAGTTCAGTGACTCACTGTTGCTCTGGCAAGTTTCTCTTTCTTAGGAAAACATCACTGATAAGAAGTTAGGCATATTCCATGTAGAAAATATTATATATCTATTCTTAAAAATGTTTTAATTTTAGGTCAACAGTTAGATCAAAGAGTGAGGAGGAAAATTATATTTCCTTAAAAATATTAATGCATTGCTTTCATATCTATGTAAAGTTCAATATACCAATAGGGAGCAAATAAGAACAAAGTATAATTAAATATGAAGAAAAATATTTGAGCCAATACGTTGCCTTTTCTTTAAAAAGGACATTGTGTCAGGCTTTAAAACCAAGAACATCTGATTATGGGGTACAGTTCTTCCTGGGGAGCAGCATTAGCTTAGTTTATACATCCTAGAAATAGAAAAGTGGTGTTTAAAGGTGATAAAGTTATCCAGAAGAATAATTGAGCTTTTTAATGTATTAAAAAGCTACTTATAAAATTAATGTGGTAGAGTTCCTTCACTAATTTTCAAAGTTAGACTCAATAGTAGCTTGTCAGTTTATATTAAAGTAGAAAGAATACTTTATTCTTCCTATTTGTCAGCAACTTACTGGAATAACGATATGAAAAATTGCCATTGAATACACAAAAATAGATAAGAAGTTATCTGTCTGTCACCTGTTTATTGTGGGGCTGAAATGTAATTTGTTAGATCATTTTATCTACATGTTTTTCTGTATTCTGCATAAAGTTCATCACTAGTAAAGGAAGAAATCTCATAAAGGCAGGAAGTCAGGGATGGAAGAAGAGCGAAGATACATGGAAAGATCAAGAAAACATGAGATGAAACAGAAATGAAGAAGAGTGGGTTCTGGGACTGGAGAGATGGCCCAGTGCTTACAAGCATGAGCTGTTCCTGCAGAGGACCTGTATTTGTTTCCTAGGACCCACAATGGCGGGGGGAGGGCATGACAGTCTATAACTCCAGGAGATTCACTTTCTTCTTTTGGATTCTGCCAAGATCAGCGACACAGTGGTGCACACACATGAAAGAAAAACATTCATGTACATACAATAAAAAAGTATATCTGAAAAAAACAAAAACAGAATATATCACAACTGCAGTGGATATTTTTTGTTTCTTTGTTTGTTTTGTTTTGCTTTATTTTCTTTGTTTTACTAGACAGGGTTTCTGTGTGAAACAGTCCGGGCTGTCCTGGAACTTGCTTTGTAGAGCAGGCTGGCCTTGAACTCACAGAGATCAGCCTGCCTCTGCCTCCCAAGTGCTGGGATTAAAGGTGTTTACCACCACTGCACAACGGCTGTGAATTTTAAAGTTAAAGGAATCGACAACTTACGATAAACTATAAGCCTGTCCATGTTACTATTGTAGGTTAAAGAACAAAATTAACATCCATTTGTGTAAAGTTGGGTTTTGCAGATATTTATTTCAGAATTTTTATTTACATTTTGTTTGTTTTGGTGGAATGCAAGGAACACTGCAAAACTGTACACCCTGTCTTAACTTTTGTAAACCATGAAAACACTCTTCTATCTCAATCATTTTGTCATTTAAGGAGTAACTAAATTTATTAATTATGTGTGAGTAGCCATGTTGGAGAGGTGGTCCCCCCTCTATTACCCACAAAGCACTATAGGAGGACAAACAGCATCTGCATTAGCTGTGCACCTCTTCTCAGAGTTTCCCAGATCTTAATTTGTGACCTCGTCCTTATGTGTCTTCCCCAGATTCCTCTAAACTGAGGACTAGTAGCAATCACAGCAGCAAGATGCATGGAGTCAAATGATAATTGATTCCAAAATAACCAACAGTTAATAAGTAAACAAATATTTAAGTAAAATATGTTTTTACCAGTAACTGAAACTGATTTTAAAAGGCCTTGATAACCATAACCTCAGTTAAAGGAAATCATCTGAACATTGCCAGTTGCTTTGGAAAGAAGTTTTTACCACATATGCTATAAATGAAATAATTAGATGCAGTAAGAAAATTTCACTTGTCTCTTGCTGGTGTCATTTTATGTGTTGAGGCCAAAATAAAATAACAACTGAAATATAAATTTTAAAGAATCCATTCTTTTCATTCTTTAAAAAAAAAAGAGCTAGGTTCACCAGGTGTACACTCCGTGACCTTTATTTATGGCTAGAAACCAATTATGAGTGAGTACATCCCATGTTCATCTTTTTGGGTCTGGGTTACCTCGCTCAGGATAGTGTTTTCTATTTCCATCCATTTGCATACAGGGCAGGGAACCCTGACTGCTCTTTGGATTGGAGAGGGAGGGAGAGAGGAGTGGGGGAAGGGGGA
>NW_026068015.1:3496664-3503244 GCF_014885135.2 Alexandromys fortis
GAGGGAAAGGGGGGGCTGGGAGGAGGCGGAAACTTTTTTTTCCTTTTCTCAATAAAAAAAATGCAAAAAAAAAAAAGAGCTAGTCAAGTTGGACAGTGGTGGCCTTTAATCCCAGCACTTAGGAGACAGAGGAAGATGAATCTCTGTGAGTTTGAGGCCAACCTGGTCTACTGGTCTGCAGAATGAGTCTCAGGAAAGCCATGGTTGTTACACAAAAACCCTGTCTTGAAGAACCAGACAGAAAGAAAGAGATTAAAGAATGCAAGTTCATTTAAACTCACTATTGCTTAATGAGAAGCCTTACTGAGTACAAATAATTAAAAAAATAAATTCCAAATAGGAATAAATGCACTACTTTGCATTGTTATTGGAAGCCCGTGGAATGGATGACCAACATATGACAGGCTTCTAAAGATAGGAGGCAGAGAGCCAAACCCATGAAATCTAATATACATAGAATATGGCCATCAAGTATCTAACAGAATCCCTAATATCCTGAAAATAACATTTTATCTATAGAAAAAGTTTGAATTTTTCAGAGATCATGGGTTTTAATATTTGAAGTGAACTCTATTTTAAATATCAATGCCTCTTCATCATTTAATTGTTTGGTGGGTTTTGCTGCTGTTGTTGTTATGGTATGCTTTGGTTTTTTTTTGTTTGTTTGTTTGTTTGTTTGTTTTTTTTGTAAGCTGTCTTGGCAGAAGTCCAGTCTCACCCAAGGTTCCCATCCCTGAGTGAGTTAAAAAGGACAACAGTGAGAACAACACTAGCTGCCAGTTATGTGCACTAACTGAGAGCCACTTTTACCTTTAGCCCTGAAATCCTCCTGGCTACCTAAGCTGCATGCTACCAAAACCCTCAGTGTATGAGGGACTACAGCTTGGTGAGCCTAAATACTTCGCTAAAGAAAGAATTCAGGTGCAAAATCAAGTTCATCTGATTACAGAGCAGAGGTTGTCCTTATTTTTTATATGAAAACCTTCCTCAGTACTTCAGCAAAAAATATAAATTAAATATTAATAGAAAACTTTCCCTAAGTACAGTAAACACAACATATAATTTTAGAAAAATATTAATCCCAAATCACATTTATCACCAGCCAGCCAGCAACTACGCAAAAGTTCTTGCATTAAAGCTAGATACTTAAACATTTTTTAAAGTTCTATTACTATCCATTTTCTATTTATCTTGGTGCTTTATAATAAAAGACATTTTTTAATGTGACAACTAAGTAATTTTAGCAAGCATCAGTATTTTAAATGACCATAATTTTTTAGTGATCCATTAGTTTTTAACAGATTACTCCTATAAAAGTATGTATCCTAAAAAACTATAAAAGAACATTCATTTTATTGAAAAAAATGTACTTCTGAAAATAAACACTCTCCTATTTTGAAGTTACTTAGTAAAGTCTACCTATTTTCAACAAATTTGTTGTATTCTTGTCTTAGTCTTCCAAATCGAGTGATGCTTTTTCAGTGTAACAAAACTAATACTCAATATTTACATGGTCTTCTGTCAAAATAATCTATACATGGAGACTCAAATATAGACTCAGATGAACGATTGTAACTACCCTTTTAAACCGTAATTCTTCAATGCTCTACTCTAAGCTGGAGCCTTTAACTTCTCTGCCCTGCCTGTACCTCCTATTGGTTGATTTTTCTCCAGGCACATCCATTTTAAAGAGACAAATAAATAAAGTGTTTTACGCTAAGTCCCGGGCAAGCTTCTGGTATATCTCCCTCACCTGTAGGCATCCCAGGGTGGAAGTCTCTCCTCCTGCATTGTTCCATCCCTGGAAACAACTCTGCCCACCCCAGTCTTTTTGTTCCTCTTTTCTACAAAGTTGCTGTGCAAGTTTGCGAAGGTCACCCAAGTAACAACAGAGCTATTTATTCAGAAGAGGCAGAATACCAACGAGTGCATGAGTCTAAATTTCTGGATGTGTTATTTGAGCCTCTAGCTGTAGCTTTTTTTTTTTTTTCAGATGTTTGGAACTCAAAGGGAAGCAGCACACTGTAACACAGAACGGGGGGGGGGGAGGATTTATTAAAATTTCATCAGATTGATCAGAACCTGTGAGTATCTGGGTCTGAGACACAACATCCACAATAGCGTGTGGTGAAGAGGAATCACAACTTTTGCTCCATCTTAAATCATTGTGATTGCCGCACTGTCTTTCCCAGCACAAATCAGTTTGATATCTCATTCACAGGCACTGTTGGACAGCACAGCAGTGGAAGCCATGGTAGAAGGACGTGAAAGCTAAAATGACCGCTGCATTTCCTGGTAGCTCTGACTTTTCTACAAGGTCAATAACAATTTCATCTGGAGACTGTAATTTAGAGGTTAAAAATGAAGTGACAGCGCAAATGCCACTTTCTGATTCTTTCTACTTCAAAAGCTTGAATTAGAAAGACTTCTTGGGAGGAAGAAATATGGGTTTTTTAATCAGTTATAAGTAGGGCTAATAATTTGCAGCGTGTTGAGATGTCTGCCAGGAGAAATTTATCCCAAAGGAAGTCAAGTGTTGAGGACCCATATGTAAACCTCCTTGAATGCTTTCAATGAACCAGGTTGTGCTAAGTAATCTCTTTGTATTAATCTCACATAATTTTTTAAGACAATTCAATATAATAAGCAGTATTAAAACTACCTAGGTAGAGATGTTAACCCAGAGCAAGGAAGTAGTACCTTAACCCAGGTGACCCAGATATTAGGCAATGGATGACACCAAACCTCTTGCTTGAAGAAGCCAAGCAAAGCTGTTTCAACGACAGTACTGCTGACACTGGCCCTGTCCCTAACCTAACACTTCTTACCCTCATGATATTTCCTAAGGAAATCCCAGTGACCACCTAGATGTAGTGTACTTTTTGCATTCTAATTGATTGTTTGAACACCTCTCCCTAGGAAAAATGAAACCTTTTTCAAAGACAGTCAAAAGCATAATTCACTCAATTTACTCAGCCTTTAACCATCCTTGATTCTACCTGTGCTCTCTCATTGTTACGTAAAAGCCAGTAACAACCTCAATATTTTCCTCTTAACAAAGACAGCCCAAGTATTATTTCTATTTCTAGAACTCTATGTCACTATTCTAGTCTAACTTGCAGTAAATTTCATAGACTATGTCGATGTCCTCCTAATTGATGCCTCAGCATCTTCTTCGACTAATAAAAAGAATCATAAGTTCTCATCACAGAGTCAGTCTATAAGTCAGCATGTCATCAAAGATCTGGTGCCACCTTGACTTGGCTAACTCTAGTCTCCCTATCTGCACTCTAGGGCATCTATCTGTCTCTTCTTGTCCCTCAAACACTACAAAACCTTCCCTTTTCAGGATCCCAAACACTTGATATTCCTACTTCCTAGAGCAACTTTTGAGCAGACGATATATACACGTATAGATCCCTGTTTCAGGTTTCTATTTCTCGATAAGGCTTTTCTTGTCTGTTTAGTGGAATATATTTCTCTTCCTAGCCTGCTTGATCGCCCTTCCCATTTCTCTTTCTAGCTCCAACTGTAGCTCTCTCTTACAACATCCCTTTGCTAGGCATGTTCTTTGCTTTCTTTACCACAAATCCTTTCTCCTTATCTCTGGCTCTGTGGCTTTTTTTTTTTCTGAGACAGGGTTTCTCTGTAGTTTTTTTGGGAGCCTGTCCTGGAACTAGCTCTTGTAGCACAGGCTGGTCTCGAACTCACAGAGATCCGCCTGCCTCTGCTTCCCTAGTGCTGAGATTAAAGGCATACGCCACCACCGCCCTGCTGGCTCTATGGCTTTTGAGACTGATCCCTATGGACTGTCTCAAACAGTCCACTGCCTTTTGCCTAGTGGCTGCATTGCTCACTGGGATCAATGTAGAGATAACAGACAGCAAAGGAGACATTTATATTTTAAGTCCACTTGTGCATTATGTCTTCACTAAGTATGGTGACTTCCTCCAGGCCTACAGTCTCTCCAGTGGTTCTTTTTCTGCAGCTCCAATCCATGTTTTTTTTTTCCTGTAACATAATTCTCTCCACTTGTTTTTCAGTTGAAAAAGTGATGTGATTCCCACTGTGTATCATTGCTAGATAATTCACCATCTTTGTGGTTTCCTTAGCCCTGTTCATAACTCTGTATAAAAGCTCTGTTATTAATTCTTTTCAAATAAACACATTGCTGTCTCAATATTCCCTAAAAGCGGTACAAGTCCAGGTTTCTTGTCATTACTTCATACTAAAGAGTCTTATTTCTTTCTAACCTGTAACTTCCCTCTATAGAAAGTAAGGTTTGAAGATATAGCAAACAGAATAGCTGTACCAGTTAAGGCATTAAAGATAACCACAGAGACACTAAAATGTTCTGATTTTACATTAAAAAAGAAAACTAAGTGTTTCCACTGAGGTTAATTTGACCAAGAGTGAGCCCAAATTTGAATCCTTCCCTTATCTGGGGAGTGAGTAGGAATCTGTATCTTAATATTTGTGACTCTACCTATGTCTGCACCGTGTTTCTCTACCTCTAACAAGGGCCTTTGCTCTGTAGCTATTGAGCAACACAGAAGAAAAATGTCATGAAAAAGATCCAAGCAATTCTTTAGAGAGATCATTGTAATAGAATTCTACAGGGGAAAAACTGATTCTACTGGTCTAGAGGCCCTCAGTACTAAAGAAGGCATTATTACACTGTATATACATGTCACTTGCAGCATTTATTGTGGGTATTTGTTCTATAATGTTGTTTCCAACCTTTTGGTTGCTTTTATTAAATGATTATTAAAGCACACACACATAACATTCTTGGTGAGGAGCATGGAAGAGTATATAGCTTAAGATTAACTCAACTTTTATATTGATAAGATAGTTTTTAATCAATATTTTGAATATTGTTACTTCCTTGTGTATGTCTTAAAATCCTCAAAAGCAATTGTTATGCTACCTTTTGGTATTTTAGGTAGACACTTTCCATTCACCAGGATTTTAAATTACCAGGCAGTGATGGCACACATTTTTATTCCCAGCACTCGGGAGGCAGAAACAGGTGGAGTTCCATGAATTTGAGGCCAGTCTGGTGTACAAGAGCTAGTTCCAGGACAGGCTCCAAATCTACAGAGAAATCCTGTCTTGAAAAACCAAAATTTTTTTTTAAAAAAATTGAAATGTGTGAATCAAGATCTAAGAAAAGAAACATATTTTTATATTTAAAAAAAGGTTAAAACTAAACATAATTTCATAGAAAATCTAAGGCATAGTAAGGTTACATTGTTCCATTTAAAACCAGTTTATATTTAAACAGGCTGTGTAGATAGTATACTAACTGGTTAAGTCCATAGTCTTAGATGAGTTCATGGTGTATCAATAACTTTGCTATGAGATCTACTAAAAGTTTAGTCAATTGGGGAGCCAAGAGATATTTTCATAAAAATGTATTACTACAAATAGGACATTTCTGTACTTCCACTAAGGTCTATGAAAACCTGTGACTGCAATGCTTTATATGACAAATAGACCACAGGTACGATTAGGGATCCAAACACTAAGTCAAAAGACATTATTAGATCACCTGGGTTCATCTAACCTAAGACCATGAGGTCTTCAAAACAAACCCTTTCCTTGATGACTGAGAGAGATAAGACCGAAGGGACAGGAGCTATGCAGAGTGGAAAAGGAAGTCAATTTGTCATTTCTATCTATTTTAACTTATGGAACAAATTACCACAGACTTAGTAATTAATTTCAATAAATACATAAATGATTCCCTGACACATAGTCTAGAGACTGGGAATGCCAAACTCAAAGAATGCATTTGAATCATAGATCACAGGACAGGCAAATAAGTGTGCCCTAGACAGAGTGAAAGGCTTGGTACCAATCTTAGTCCTTTTCACCTGGAAACCACTCTAACCAAAAGCAGCAGCCTATTCACAGCACCACAGACTGTAGCTAGGCTTTGAGATGGAAGAACAAGTCTCGGGCAAACAAGTGGAGTCCTAGTATAGTGGCAAACAATGACAGTCAACAAGAGATCCTACTCTTCACACTAAGTTTTACCAGTGACTTAGAGGATAAAGGCCATGACTCTGTTGGGACTCCAAAGAGAAATAAAACTCTACTTCTCTGTCAATTTAGTGAATTCATATTGGTCTTCAGACATACAGAACTTCAAGATAAGGAAAAACATTTAAGCCACTAAATTTAACTAATTGTTGTTTTAGGAGAACAACAGAAATCTAACAAAGGCTTGGCTGGGTTTCCCTGAGCTTCCATCACGTGCATTGTGTCAACAGCAGAGTCTGGGCAAAGACATGTTCTTTCTTTATTTATTTCATTTGTTTTATTTATTTATTTATTTATTATTTTTTATTAATTATTTATTAAAGATTCCTGCCTCCTCCCTGCCATCACCTCCCATTTTCCTCCCCCTCCCCCGGTCAAGTCCCCCTCCCTCCTCAGCCCAAAGAGCAATCAGAGTTCCCTGCCCTGTGGGAAGTTCAAGGACCACCCACCTCCATCCAGGTCTAGTAAGGTGAGCATCCAAACTGCCTAGGCTCCCACAAAACCAATAGGTGCAGTAGGATCAAAAACCCAT
>NW_026068015.1:3504095-3541509 GCF_014885135.2 Alexandromys fortis
ATAAGCCAGACCCAAAAAGAGGAACATGGGATGTACTCACTCATATTTGATTTCTAGCCATAAATAAAGGACATTGAGCCTATAATTTGTGATCCTAGAGGAGCTAAATAAGAAAGTGAACCTAAAGAAAAACATACAGGCATCCTCCTGAACATTAACCTTCATCAGGCGATGAAAGGAGACAGAGATAGAGCACCCACATTGGAGCACCGGACTGAAATCTCAAGGTCCAAATCAGGAGCAGAAGGAGAGAGAGCACGAGCAAGGAATTGTTCTTTACAGCTGGAGAACTGAGGATAGTCATTAAAATGTAGTTGATAAAACTTTTTTAAAAGAATGTAATTATTTATGATGCTTACAAAATACAGTTGTGTGATACTGTCAAGAGGTAAATGCACAAAGAGAATTCAATAAATTTTACCACATATTTCATATACCTCTTACCAAAATAAACATACCACTTGATATGTCATTGGAGATTTCAAGTGGCATTAAAATACTCTCAGTTCTCATCCAAATTCAAAGTGCTATTACACTTTCCAGTGTTTAGGATGTAGTATGCTGGATAATGATCTTTTTAAAATGTAGATTCTTTGAAGTCTCTCATGAAGGCTTATTTAAATTCCTCTTAAATTGTCAAAATCTATTTTTTTAAAATAATTTGCTATGTAGATCAGACTTACAGCTTTAAAAATATGCTAATATTGTGTCTCTACAGTACACCCTATGAACTTCAAATCAAATTTAAAACTCTTTATATGTGATTTCCATGTATGAAAAGATCCTATTCAAGCAAACTTTGTTTTATTATCCTTGAAATAGACTGAATTATCAATTTGAATATACAACTGATCAAATTAGAAGAAAGTGATTGAAAATAGCCATATAACCAACTCCTAGTTAGTATAAAGTTGAATTTTCTCTGTACTTTGTTTATATAGATGTAGTTTGGAAATAATATTACATTATCAGAAATCAAAGATTTTAATGACATGCCTGAACCCTTTAAATTTAACAGAGATGTTGTAAATATACAGGTTGCTCAAATGTCAAACAACAAGATTTATTTATTTATTTATTTGCATCTCCAACAGAATGTTTTTTTTTTTTTAAAGGAATGTTCTACAGGAATAAAATAATGAGGCACATGACTATGGACTCAAAAATACATACAAATTTAAGCTGTTTCACTAATTATTGTATGACCACAAACGTTTACTGAGGATGATTCCCTGTACAAAACACAACAGATTCAGAACATGGTGTTCTTTGCAAGGCTGAAGATTCAATCAAAATACATAGAATCTACAGTGCGGTCCTTGCTTTTGGATGGATCACTGGGTATTTGGCACAGTCCATGTTTTTAACCAATTGTGAGCAGAATGGCCAACTGACCCAGGTAGAAGTAATGAATTATTTAGTTTTATGTGCCCCATAACTACTGAAGTTCCACCCAACAATGCGACCAATTGCAGTTGTACTTCTTGTCAAACTTCTACTTCATATCGGTCACAAAATCCTTTCCTATGTTACACTTCTCCAACACTGAGAAGCATAATCCATTGGAGTCATGAAGCATCTCTTCTGACTACTCTACAGTTCTAATCATTGCCTTCTCATCACATTGGCAGAGCAGGGGCCAATGCTGCAAAGAAACAGTTTCTACTGAAGCTTTGGGCTAAACAGCAATATTTTGAATCATTAAAAATTTCGAGTTTTTACACATGCACCTGCTCTCTTACAAACAAAAACATTTTGAAATTGTTGCTAGAATTTAATGAAAACTCTGACCCCCAAAAGAATATTTTTTACTATGCACAGGCCTCTCCCTGTGGTCCCTGATTCAGCATCACCAGGAAGAGTTAGAAATGCAAGTTATTGGGCTCAGCAAAAGGAACTACTTAGTGCATCCCAGCTTCAGTGTTTTCAAGCACCCACAACCACTACAAATTACTGGAGTAACCCGGGAAACTGACTGGTAGTTCCTGGATTTTTCTGGTCTTTGATAAAACTGAATTAAGCCAAAGCAAAAACTTGCCAAAATAACAAAATTGAATATTTATTTATCTTAAATAATCATGAATTTCTCAAAATTCTTGTCCAAAGTCTATGTATGCATACTAATATTGCAATTTTCCCAATTTCCCAATTATCCATCAGAAAACTGTAGTGAGCTTATGCATAAGAGAAGACATAATCCTCCAGATCATGCAGTTTTTGTGCCTCAATGTCAGTTTTGCTTCTTTTATCTGTGCCCGTCCAGTTTATATATTTCCATGATATCCAGCAGTATATCATAAGATGAAGATAATGATTTATTGGTCCTTTTATAGACATAATGGTTTTTTCCAATACTATAAAATGATAGCTCTGACCTAGTTTGGGTTTTATATGAGGATTTCTTCATGTAATAAACATGTTTTTCTTACAGTCAATGAGAGCAATGTGGGACTATCAAGGACACCTCAAAGCACCTGTTGACTGATTCACTCACACAAGTACTATGGTGAAGGCCCACTAGGCATTTAATTAATAGTAGACCTTTGACAAGAAGCAAGGAAAGGGAAGACAATTCTCTCTCCTAGGACCAACAACTAAAGAGAAGGGAAAAGAAAGTAAGAGAAAACAAACATTTTCTCATACAACATGGGGCAGAACACATGAATGGTCATTTTGTTCACAAACCACTCCAAAAAGTTGGCATTATTCCCATTTACTAATAAGGATGTAATAGTCTTAATATGTGGAAAGAAAATCTAACTACTATTCATCAGAGAAGCAGGGTTGGAAATAAGCGTAGCATCAAAAGTTTGTTTAGTCTATGTTCTTTTCGTAGATAAGGCTTCTTATATAAAATGGAAGCAACAGGTGCTGCAAGTATGTAGTAAGGACCTAAATCTATATCATGGATTGGGGATTAAGACATGGGGGATGAGCTGTAGATGGAAAAGAGAAGCTTGCCCCATAAACACCCAATGCCAACAACCATTGAATGTTGTGAGGGTCTGAGGCTTTGCTACACATGCTGGAGAGAGCTACTCCAGATTATAAAAACACAGGGGATAGTGCCCAGTCAAAAAGGAAAAAACTGGGTACAGTAGAGCAACAGTTCTCAACCTGTAGGTGCCAACCCCTTTGGGGGTAGTATATCAAATAATTACATTATGGTTCATAACCACAGCAAAAATTGCAGTTATGAAGTAGCAATCAAATAATTTTACAGATGGGCATCTCTATAATATGAGGAACTATGTCATATGGTCATGGCATTAGGAAGGTTGAGAACCACTGCAGTAGAGCAATGGTATCTGATCACCACAGTGAAGTGCTCACTAGGCTATAAACAATTCACGTGGCTATAAAGAATTTCACTTGCCTGAAAGAATGCATAAGGAATCATAGAGATTGGAGAACAGAACCACTTAGCCCCCCTGGGAAGGACATTTTCTATCTGTGTTATTCAGTTTTGTTCCTCTGCAGGATTCAGTTCTATAACCATGTTGTCTCCAAAACCAGATCTTAAAGGCAGTGTTTCGTATTTCCCCAAGATACTAAAGCTGAACAAATTCTTAAGAATATCAAATCCCCAGATACTCATTTACGAAGATGCCATGTGGCAGAAAAGCATAGCTGCACTAAGGGAGATCCAGTATCTTTTCAATGTGAATAATTGCACGGTTTGAGCAGTTGTTCTCTGGAAAAGGTTGGAAACAGCCAGGATTAGTTGAACAAATACTGAAGGTTGTTATGGTCAATAAATCATCTGAGTAAAAGATGTTTTTGATTGGCCTATCTTTAACTAAAGTTTCTGTATTAAATTTAAACCAGGTCCTCTTATATATGTGGAAGGAGAGTTCAAGAAGAAATTCAAACAATGCCTTTGTTTTGCCTCCCTGTTAAAATGCTCTACTCTCCATAGCAAAAAAAAACATTTGGACACTTGGTTGCTGTGAATTTCAAAAGAATTTTTTTATGACAGAATAGTGGTTTCCTAAAGATGTTTTTGCCTACCGTGGGAAGTGTCATTGTTCCTAAAGAAGGTAATAAAATCAGCAAGAAAATAATCAACCTTCTCTATAGGATATCACCGTCTTAATTGACTGCAGACGCTTGAATTGATTTTTTAATCTACAGACACAGGACAAGGTCAGCAATAGAGGTAGCTGATATTGCTTTACTTTCATAGAGAGATATTTAATGTTCAGAATATAAACACTAAATATGGTGCTTGAAAAACACAATTTAAAACCAAAGACATTAATTATATTTCACAGTGATTTCTTCTTTGTATGTTTGTATTTTATTATTTTTCTTTATTTTTACATTCCAACCACAGTTCTCCCTCCCACTCACCTCTCTTCTCCTCAAGCCCACCCCCAAGCACTCCTCCCAATGGGTAAGTGCTCCCCCATGGGGAGCCAACAAAGTCTGTCACATCAATCTGGGGCAGGATCAATCCCCTTCTCCCTGCATTAAGGCTGTGTTTAGCATCCGACTATAGGGAATGGGCTCCAACAAGCTAGGTCATGCACCACAGATAAATCCTGTTCCTATGGCCAGGAACCTTTCAAATTGTCCAAGCTTCAGCACTGTCTCCCACATATGGAGGGCCTAGTTCTGTCCCATGGAAGCTCCACAGCTGTTGGTCAAGAATTCTTGCATTTCCATGAACTTGGTTCAGCTGTCTCTGTATATTTCTCCATTGTGATCTTTACCTCCCTTGCTCATATATGAGCAATATATTCCCTCCACCCTCTCTTGAATTGGATTTCCCAGAGCTCGGCCTGGTGCATGGTTGTGAATCTCTGTATCTTGTTCCATCAGTTGCTGGATAAAGGATCTATGATGATAGTTGATGTATTCACCAATGTGATTGCAGGGGAAGGCCAGTTCAAGCACCCTCTCCACCATTGCTAGGAGTCTTAACTGGTGTCATCCTTGTGGATTCTTGCAAATTTCTATAGCACCAGTTTTCTCTCTAAACCCACAGTGACTCCCTCTATCAAGATCTCTTTCAATGCTCACCCACCCCGCCCCTCTCCCACCTCGACCATATCATTTTCTTATGCTCTCATCCCCCATTCTCTCGCCTTTACCACCACCTCACCCCAGTTTACCCAGAACATCCCATCTATTTCCCCTTCACAGGGCAACTCATGTTTCCCTCTTATGGTCTACCTTATTACCTAGCTTCTCTGGAGCTATGGATTGTGGCCTGGTTATCCTTTGCTTTACCTCTAAAATCCACTTATGAGTGAGTACTTACTGTATTTGTCTTTTTGAGTCTGGGTTACCATACTCAATATTTTTTTTTCTAGATCTATCCATTTGCCTACAAATTTTGTGATGTCATTGCTTTTTACAAAATACTCCATGTTTTCTTTATCCATTTATCAATTGAGGGACATCTTGGTTGTTTCCACATTCTGGCTATTATGAATAATGCTGCTATGAACATTGTTGAGCATGTGTCCTTGTGGTATGATCACACATCCTTTAGGTATATACCCAAAAGTGGTATTGCTGAGTCTTGAAGTAGATTGATTGTTATTTCTAAACACCATTTAAAATTTATTTAGAAAACAATATGCTTTGGTGGAAGGTGGGAAAGATACAGTCAGTTACAGAGTCCTTGCTTAGAACCCATGAGGCCCTATGTTCAACATGTATTGGTCTGTGCAATGTAAAATAAATATATAATTTTTTTAAAAGGAGATGAAGTTGGAAGGACGGAATAAAGAAGGGAGGTGGATCTGGAAGGAAATAGAGGAAGGAGTTGGGGTGAATATAATCCATATCCATTGTATACATGTATTAAAATACTTGTTTTTTGGTTTTTCCAAACAAGATTTCTCTGTGTAACAGCTGTAGTTTTCCTGACATTAGCTTTGTAGAACAGGTTGATCTCAAACTCACAGATACTCGCCTGTCTCTGCCTTCCAAGTGCTTGAATTAAAGGCATGGGCCACCACTGCCCTGTCGTGTCTGAAATTCTTAAAGAATCGGTGTTATCTCTTTCATTACTCTACCCCTCCAGCCCTTCCTCATCTCAGACTTCTTGATCTCTCATATTCCCATCTCCCATCCTCTCCATTCTCCACTCCTCCCAGTTTACCCAAAAGATCTGAAATATTTCTCCTTTGGTGGCCAGACTTAACTGACTTCACAAGGGAGAGGCCTTATCTGCTCCTAGGAGTGGATGGGGGTGATATGGGAAGGGGAGGCAGAAGAAGGGGAGGGAGAAAAAACTGGGGTTGGTACATAAAATAATTTAATTTAAACAAAAAAGAAAAAAATCAATAACTATATTATACTAAACCATATTTCTAAGGATTATTTTTAAATTTCCATTTAGTACAACTGTGATCAAATAATACATATCTGATAGTTTAGAATAGCTTTCATTTTATTAAAATGTGACTTATAATAAGTAAAATATTAACAATTTTTAAAACTAGTCATTGAAAAGAAATTTACTGGGATAGAGGAAGCCATGAATGTGTGAAGTCTCGAGTGGGCGTGCATTGTTGACTTGAACTAGTCATGTCAAGTATAAAACCAGCAGACCAATGGTACTGGCAAATACTTTCTCAGGTGAGGTTCACAGGGATAACAAACCCTTCCTCTGGTCCACATGCAAATGTTGACAGTGGGTACGGAAAATGTTCATTGTGATACCCCCGCAGATGCTTATAGGTTGAGGACTGCTCCCCTACAAACACTACACCTACAGAGCTTAGCTGAATCTGGTTCCTTGTTCAGCTGTAAGTAATTACCATCTCCCTGTTCAAATGTATTTAGTGAGCACACTGAGCTTCCAGGGTTGCAGTGACTTCTCAATCAGAGAGACAAATCCTCTTGATCACAGGTTTCCTTTGTCTTTGTCTGTCCTTTCATCCTTGCCCAACCAACCCAGTCAGGAAAATTCCTGGAAGCCAAGCAAAGACAAAAAAAGTGTTTCTTTCTATTCTTTTCTATAAAAAAAAGGAAGAAATTCTTTCCTTGTTTGTTTCAATATTAAAATATTTTCCAAATAGTCTTATTATTTTTTTTCTATTTTTGAGATTATAATGTATAGTTTTCCCATACCTCTCCTTCCTCCAAACCCTGCCATATGCTCCTCTTTACTCTCTTTCACTTCATGGACTCTTTTTTCATCAATCGTTGTTACATACATATATGTACATACATAAATATTTCTAAACACTTAAATACACCCAGTTCAGTCTGTATAATTTTCCTTGTGCACATGTTTCCAGGGCTGACCGCTTGGTAACTGTGTTCATCCCAAAAGAATACTACTTTTATTTCTCTCAGCAAACCTTAGTTGGCTATGGCTCTATGAGTAGGATTGAGGCCTTGTGTTCTTTTTTTTCAGTCCCCTTTATAATGGCTATTGTTGTTGCCTTTGTTCAGTTCATGTTTGGGCAGTCATGTTAGTGAGACTTCATTAGTGTATCTTCTGACATTACTGAGAGAACCAATTTCTCAACAAACTCCTTGATCCTTTCACACTGACAACTTAAGCTCTCTTTAGCCTTAAATGTGGGAGTTATTCTGCAGATGTATCCTTCAAGACTGATCTTTACCATTCTGAATTTTTATTCATTGTGGCTGTAACGGCTTCTATTGTGGCAAGAAGTTTCTTGATAAGGGATAAGGACTTTACTTAGCTATGGGCTTAAGGGCAAATATTTAGAAATGTAATTTGCATTCATGCTGGTTTGGGAAACTGGTGCTTATAGGTTCTCCTTCAAGATTCAAGACTTACCTAGCTCTGGTTAAATGACCAGGTTTCTAGGATTTGATTTACTTCTTGTTCAGTCTGTCGTAAGTGTAATTAGAGAACTATTGGTTACTAGAAAGGTCTGGGTGTCTTTGCTGAATTCTTTGTGTTATTATGCCATACTTGTTATTGTTGTGGTCCATAGGCATTATAGCTGGGTAGAATTGTTGATTACTTCTGTACTTTGGCACTTGTATGACACTTTCTGATATCCTGTAAGCTAGTCCTCAAACAGAAGGCTTTTAGGTCAATTCCAGTTAGGAGACTTCTTGGACCTATTTCTGAAGTATGTGGAGTCTTAAGCAATAAAAACTTATCTTCTACCTTATTAGGACAAAGAACAGCTATAGAAATAGACTATGTTTTAGGAGTCACTTGGACAGTCCTAACAACTCAAAAGAGCGATTCTCATGCCTTGATTTGGGGTTTTTATTAGATGGTCTTTGGCTCTTGAAGGAAGCATTGTCAGTCCAGGTGGAATATTTTCATTTAAACTACATATGTATAACTTTTCACACCGTATTTGGTTATGCAAAGTAAAGCATGGCTGGTATAAAGACCGTGGCTGGCATACATACCTCACTGTCAAAGTTTTCAGCTGAGATTTCTTTTGGAATTTTTCAAAATCAACATTTAATGAAACGCTTTCGCTGATGTATGAGTACAACCATTTGGGTATATTGATAAATAGAAATTTTGAAATCATAGGTAGACTTGAAAGGCCACGGTCTTTGTTTTTTATATATTTTTTCTCTTGGATCTCAATGACCTGGATGCTACTCATTTTCAGTTGACTTTAGGTGACCATATTATGACAACTGTACTTGAGACTCAGTGTGGCTTTCATGTAGGTTTTGTGTAGCTGAGGTGAAACAATTTTGTTATCTATAACTATTATTATTTATTCTGCAACATAAAGTACCTTAAAGAAAGGTAAGGGTCTTTTGCTTTCATTTTGCCTTTGTTAAAACAAAAAAAAAATTGTAGTGTGTTTATATAGGCTTTATTTATAGCTTTAATAACAGGATTTAATATCAATTTTTTTTATTTTATTAAACTACATCTTGAAAACCATTATTAATTCAATAAATTAAAGTAGTCCTCAACTTTATAAAGAGTTTTAATACCATTTTTAAGGGCAAATTTATCCTTATCTAGCCCTTACTATACCTTTAACTGTTTGGAATTTGGCAGAAGGATAGACCTTTGTCATTCTGGTTGACCAGCTGAAGGTGTCTGTAAAATTTGTTTTCAAAAAGCAAATAGCCAGAATTCTTTGAGTTTCAAATCACACTGACCTTGAATTTTAAAAATAGCATTTATTTACTGTCCGTGAACACCTCTTACTGGAAAAGGTTCCCTTTTAAGTTTCTTAAGGTCATATTTAAACCAAAAGAGAAGGCTTTTCTAATAGATAGATCGTAAGAAGAGAAAACTCTCATGACTTAACCAAATGACCCATTTTCCGGCTTTGAAGTGACATCATCTTTTGATCTTTTTTCCCTTCCTCTCAATTTTTAATTACAACTTTTATTGAGTAGACTGGATCTTTGATATAGTTCTTTTTTATTTATAGAGATCATCATTTTTATAAAGTAAATTTAATGAAAAGAAAATGGCAATATAACTTTCAAAGTCTTTGAAAATGTGACACTGATTAAGACACAATCATGGAGAGATAAAGACAATGGCCTTGGAATCACCTTTTGAAATCTCAAAGCCACTTCCAATGACACACCTCCTCCAACAAAGTCTCTAATCCTTCTATTCCATTCAAGTAGTGCCAATTCCTGCAGTCTAAGCATTCAAGTATTTAAATTTATGTGGGCCATTCTTATTCAAAGCACCACATTCCACTCCTTGGACCCCACAAGCTTATAGATATATCATAATGTAAAACCATATTTAGTCCAACTTCAAAATCTCCCATAGTCTTTAATGGTCTCAAGAGTGTTTAAAAGTTCAAAACCCAGCATCTCTTCTGAGACTCAAGGCAATCTCTTAACTGTAATCCACTGTGAAATCAAAGTCAAAAATACTTATAACATACAATGGTACACAATACACTTTACCATTCTAAGCATGAGAAAAGAGAGCATAGTGGAGAAATACTGGTCCAAAACAATTCCTAACCCCAGAAAATAAACTATTAATTCTATATCTTTCTGTCTAATATCAAAAGGCTCTCCAGACCTCCAGAGTTGTTCACCTGTTTTGACTTCAACATATGTCTTTCTCTCTCTTAGTCTAGTTACACACCTAGACTAGTCTGCAGCTTTCCTTGGCAGGTATACTATGACTTTGACATATCCATCATCTTAGGGTCTTCAACACAATCACAGCTACACCCAATACCCTCCTAGGCCTCTATGCAGGGATACCCTTGACATAGGCCTGGCCTTTGCACCTTTCCTTAGCAATGGAGGGAGATAACATAAACTCTTTTTGTGTCTTTGACTCTAAACTCAGAACCATGTTGCTGAAGCTGCAAAGTACTTGATGGGACGAGATCATGGGTTCCTTGTTCAATTACATTTATATCGGTGTTCTCTTTTTCATGCTTGTAATCACTACTTAAGCTTTTTCTTTAATTCTTTTTCACAAATTCAAAGCTTAGCTGGGCAGGGTCTTGCTATGAGGTCAGTTTCCTTTTACTGCATTTCACATCAGGCTTTCCTGTAAGTGTTGCATCTCCATGAACACAAAGCTCCATTACACTTCCTGGTGCTCCTTTTCTTCTAAAACTGTTATTCAGCTTATTCTTTTCAATTATAGATCTGCATAAAAAGGATTACTAATAACCACAAGACACAGGCAATACTGGACTATCTTGAAATCTCCTCTACAATTAATTTAACTTCAATTTATCCTCAGGCAGATTTTTCCAGACAAGAGCAGAAAGCAGCCACATATTTTTGCCGAAATATCACAAGAATGATCTCTAGTCCACTTACTAATATTCTTCCTTTCTGAAACTCCTTGGACTGGGCCATCACAATCCAATATTTCCTCTACATTTTCTGTCATGTTCTTCCAAGGATAGCTCACTAAAACCTCACTTAAAGTGTACAACCACTTTTTCTAATCTGATTAAATTCCCACCTAAAGTCTTCCATATTCCTCTGACAAGCAGCAGGCTAAGGCCTGTTACAGCAATACCCCTGTCTCTGATATCAGCTGTCTTAGTCACTGTTCGACCACTATGGAGGCACTATGAAACCTCAAAACTCACCCCTTGTTTTACACTTCCTCCAACAAGGCCACAAAACCTAATCCTTTTAATCCTTCAAATAGTGGCATTCCTTGGTGACTAAGTTGCAAATATATGAGACTATGGGTAACATTCTTATTTATTCATCACACTAACCATTTTTATTTCTCCTGAGAACTGTTCTTTCTGTGTCACAGCCCATTTTTGATTACATTATTTATTTTCTTAGTGTTTAGAGGTCTCTTCATTTTATAAAAATAATTTTGTATATTCTAAGCACTCATCCTCAATATAGAGTTGCTAAGAGTTTCTCATGGTCTGTGATTTTAAGATTTTAAGGAAATTATGGGGAGTTTCTTTTCTAACTTTCTTGTTTGGTAGTCTGTAGGATTCTTAAATCTAGATAAGCATCTCTTACTTTAGGTTTGAAAATTTTTCTCCCATGGCGTTATTAGAAATATTTTTAATGTCTTTGAGATAGTACTCTTCTTTGATTCCAGTTCTCCTTAGACTCCAATAATCCAAATACTAAATCTGTTCATGATATCCTAGAGCTGACTCATGCCTTATAGTTGTCATTATTGATTTTTTTTTTTTTCATTTTGGGAGAGGGGTATGGTCTGATTCTTCTGTCTTGTCTTCCATACCTGAATATCATTATAGTTCACTATATAGATGAGAATGTCCACTGAAACTTTTATTTGCCTGAGCTTTTCATATTCATATCATTTCAGTTTTATTGTCTTTAGTAAGCCCACTTTTTAAAAATAAATTCTGTTTTTATATCTTTGCATCCTTATTTCATCTAGCTCTTTGTTTTTGTCATCTTGACATATAATCTCTTTGAGTTGTTTAAACATAGATAGATTTTTTCCCTATTTTTATAAAAGTCCTTCCACATCATTTTCTTTGAAAGCAATTTTTTATAGAACTACCCATTTGTGTATGAGACATATTATCTTGGTTTTCTTCTTGCTTTTGTTTCTCCCCTGGGAGTTGTACATCTAGAATAATTTCTTAGGTGAATCTTTCAGTCTCTTCTTTCCTCCATTTTTATTCTCTCCTTCCCTTCCCCCCTTTTACCTTTTCTTCTTCCTTTTCTTCCTCTATTCCTCCCTCTCTTTTCCCCCTTATTCTCCATTTTCCCTCTATTTACCTTTTTCTCTCCTTCTGCCCTTTCTTTCCCCTTATATCCCACCCTCCTTCAAGCCCTTCCTTCATTCCTCCTTCTATCCTTCCTTCCATTTATCCCTCTTTTCTTCCTTGTTTCCTCCCTTCCTTTCTTCCTACTTTCTTTTATTGGTTCATGTAACCTTTCTTCTTGCAATATAAAGGAAAAGAATATGTTTTAATTGGGTTGAGAAATGGTTTTCCTCTGTGGGACAGTGTAGGATGTTTCTGGCCAGTGTAGATACACCTAATTAGGACATGTCATGATTCACTCCTTTGAAAAGGACATGAAGACTAGACTTCTGGTGCAGAATTCACTGGAACTACAACAGACCTGCTGTAGAGACTGATAGGGTCTGGTGTTGGGATCCAGGTTTCCAAGTATACAAAAAGACCTCAGAGATGGTGTATCTACATGATACAATAAGGACTTGGATCCTGCTACAGGGCATTTCCAAGAAGCATAGACAGGTCAAAGCTAAAGAAAGCTCTGTTTATTATTTGTTGCAGTTGACCTTGCCAATTTGACTCCTGGACCAAAATTTCCTGGAAGATTTGAACAGATCTACTCTAGGAGGCTTGTAAAGTCCTGGTGTCTTGAACAGGGTTCCTGAGCTGTGGAGGCATGCCTAAGCAGGAGGCAGCTTTTACTTTCAAGCATAATTTACTTTCACGTTTCTAAGAAAATATATCAAACCTGACAACAATCACTACATTGTTTAATGCTGTTTTGTGTTTTTAACGAAGAAACAAGTCATCCCCATTAAATAGTACTTGATAGAAAATACAGCTTTTCTGTCCTTTCCTACTCAAATCTTAACTCAAATCTTCCCACAACAGTCTTAATTAAAATAGCAACTTTATTCCTCTGGCTGACACACTTCTCAAGTGTGCTACTCCAGGTTGTAGATTCCTTAATTAGAAATATTGAGTTGTTGAACATAACTGAATTCATGTTTTGATTTTAAAAAAGTATATTTAATGAACTTACAAAATATGGTTTATAATAACTATAAACTACACACAGAGTGGCTTATAAATATTTAATTTTTCATCACTAAGAAGGTTTTCAAAACCTTCTGTAAAAATAGTATTAAAGGGTTAGGTGAATACCTATATGGTAGAACACTTGCCAAGAATGTACAAGGCTCTGGCTGAATCCCTTCAAAAGAAGGATAGAGGGGTACAAGGAGGAAGCGGGAGGATACTAGAGGAGGGGAGAGAGGGAAGGCTGAGGGAAGACATCTTATAAATAACCGCAAAACTGTTCATCAGATACCCTTGTCAAATCCGTATGTGACTAGCTCTTCTCTGTTACTATGTGGTTTTGAGAAAAACCAGTCAGTGCTAGTGTATCACTTCTCTGTGTCAGACAATGTCTCATCCAGAAGAGCATTGTTCTGTAAGGTTCATAAAGTCAAAGTTTATATTTTGTTTATCAAAAAAAAGATTCAGAAAAGTTTTAACTCTGTGTTCTTTAATGGAATGTTGCAACCACTTAACTTTTCTGTTACACATATATTTTCTGAGGCCATTCAATGTCTCCCTTGCCTTTCTAATATGTCTATATTATCTATATTCTGCCCCGTATACTTTTTGTTTAAAGATCAGTCACAAATGAATTATGTTCAGTCTTTGTTAGGAGTAGTGTCTATTGAAAATGACCATGGTTTTGGAAAAGTGATGGTAGTTTGTCTAGAAAACAACTGAATAAGAAACATACTTTTCACTTCTTTACTCTTCAGCAAAGCAAGGCAAAAAAACACCAAAATTCCGTTTTATAAAACAGTTTATGACTCCCCTAAAGAAACTAAAAATTGGTCAAAATTCTTTGGAGGAAAATGTAGGCTCTTATAGTAAATACATTACCTTCTAAAATATTTGATCAAGAGCTGGGATGATAAGCACTTCAGGAGATTGTTCAGAGCATGTATTATAAAGATGCAAATCAGCCTGTCTTTTTTTATTTTTATCATTTGGTTATGAAGAAAAAAGCAATAGACCAGCCTGTCTCACAGAGGAATTAGAGCACTGGGCTAATATGAATGAGGTTCTGGTTCCAGTCCTCCATACCAAAAGAAGGGAAGGGAATTTTTCTCTCTGTGGACACTTTTCAGAGCTAACTGTCATGCAGCCTGTAGTTCCAGTGAGTTACATGTGTCTGTGAAGGCAACCATAAGAAACGTACATATTGCCTACCCTGCTTCTTTAGTCAGTGAGCACTCAGTTTGAATAAGGTTTAGCCATTTTAAAGCATCATAACAAACAAAAGCAAGCAGATCACACAAAACATTAACAATTGTGATTTTTAGGTCACAGATTGGATTTTCTTCAATACGTTCTTTGTCTTCTCACAAAAGTAATTACTGTCTTAAGACACATGAAGACAATCTTCTAATATGTCTGTCATCATGTCATCTAGAAGGAAGGTATTTAAGCTCATCAGTCCATCTCTTTAGGATTCTTTCAGACTTTTATATTGTAGAACACTGGTGGGACATAGCACTGTAAATTGTTTTCAGCTCACGTTTTAGAGTCTGAAAGAAGCCCTAGGGTCACTGCCAAACAGGCCTTTGGATTTTTTTTTTCCTTTCATATTCCAACCTAAGTAAACTGCAAATTGTGATATCAAATTTTATTTATGAAATCATGAAAAATATTTGAATAAGCCATGAAATGTAAAGGAGATCCCAATTTCGTTGTTCTTTGTAAAGTGGCCCAGAGAAATACTGACACATATCTCTAGGTGACCTTATGACTTGAGGACTTTGGCATTATCACTCAGCACTAATGGGCTCAGGGTAGTAAGAGGGAGACTCCTAAGTCACAAGGTGTAGTTCTGGACGAGTCTCAGAATAAAAGCTGACTAGAGGGCAGAATGCATTTAGCGATCTTCTGAATGTGTCTTTTTTCCCTTTATCTCAAAGAAATTGGTTGGAGCAAGCTTTTATATATAATTTACTAATAGCTTAACAGAACTGATATTTGCTGGTTAACTTTAAATGGCATATAATAAGTAATGATATATTTCAAAGTATAGTTGATAACTCGTAATGAAGACATACCTGACATATTGTAATGAAGATGTACCATACTTATACATACCTGTGATGAAAGAAGAAAGACAAAAATTGACAATAAAATAAAATTATTAATGTTTACAAATATGAAATTCAATTTTAGTAAATAGTAACACATTATTACACATAGAATAGGTATAATCAAAATAATTGATGCAAGATTGTGGTTTGCAATGCAATTATTGAAGTACTGATAACAGTGTTCTAGTGTGCTTCAAGAAGTTGTCTATGAATAAATTCTTTTAAAATATAGGCTTAAATGCAGTATTTTTTAAAATTAAGGTTTTTTATACTGTCCATCTTTGGGAGGGTGCTTGTCCTCAGCTACTCCTGAAGCACTCTCCTGTGCATGGTGGCAGACATCACTAAACCTTCCATATTCCTGATCAGAACCCAGTGTAGTTCTCTTAAGACAGGAATCACATCAGAATATTTCATCCAAACCTTTCCAGAAACACTGTTTCTGGTCATTTCGGAAGCACTGAAAAATCTAATGATTTTCTTAAATTCATCAATAGAAGTGCTTGCATGACAGCCATTGCTGTCCACCCATGACTGACATCTTTATAAAAGGATGGTACCAGTATCACCTACAGAGTCCTCAGCACTTCTTAGAAGCACATTCACAGCCCTCATGCCAGATCTTTAACTCTGCTGTGGGCCCAGCAGAGTGATTTCCAAATGGGTCGAGAGATTTAGGTGGTTCCCATACCTCTTAAAATGAGACTCTATGGTGTAATGATTTCCCAATACACTGTACACAGTTTTCCTTGAATTTTGAGAGTGCACTAGCAGTTTTCAGTAGAAAGTGCTATTTTAGAATAGACTATGAGTCACTTTAATGTCTCAAGAATTTTGTTCTTAAAATTCTCAATGTTAGGAACCATTGTCTTTTCATGTAATAAATTATGTGTTTTGCGCGGGAAGACTGACTCAGTTTAAATCACTGGAACCCATCCCAAGACAAGCATTTCAGTAGAGATGGCTCATTCCAGATGCACGTCTAGAAGGCACAGTGAGAAATTGTACGGACAAAAGCTGGTCAAGGATGTCTTACCAAGATTTGGTTATAAAAGTGGACAGTTGCTGCTCTACCTGAAGAACACCCTTGTAGGAAGCAGCCTGAGTAATATTCCTCAGGGAAGGAACCAAGAAAAGGTTTTCTTATCCAGTGCCTTGAAGCTATACTATAGTCAGTCTATGACAAAAGAAAATGCTTCAAAGCACAGTCAACGAAAAAGGAAGCCAGAATTTGAAGAAATTAAATACCTTGCCTTGGATCAGCTGAGAGTGGGTAAGTTTGTAGGGTGAAGGGAGATACTGTGTATTGGTTGGTTATTGAAAAGAAGGATGATAGGGTTGTTTTCTACACCCAAATATATTCATGTCCCCTCTATACAGGTTACATGTTTCTTTTCAGGTGTGGAGGTGAAGAAGGGCGACTATCATGGTCTGTCTGGTAGACATTAAGCTCGTTACATCAAAAGTTGTAAAGCAGAACAGCTGCTTGCTTCTGTGTGTGTCCATTATGGAAAGTTAAACTATGCTTTGGGTGACTTCTGAGGTTCCCTGGATGAAAATTTAAGTATGTTTTCATTGAAGGAATGGATGTCCAGATATGCACAGACTTTAAACCTTTGAGAATGACCCTACTAGAAGGAAGAAGATGAAGGCACTTATTTGCATCCTCATTTGTTCAACTTTGACGTCAGCAATCCCCAGTGTTGCTCCATTTCTAGGAAGTGTTTAAGTTTTCCTGCAGCACTTAGGGTGTGATACATAGCCACCGTGTCCTAGCTACTTTTCTCTCAATGAGGAGTGCTTTGTTCGCTTTTGACTTGGGAAAGGCAGAAATCTGAAGGCTGGGAACCATCTGTTCCTGTTGAGCTTTGTCCAATTTTCTACCTATAATGAGCAAAGGTACTTGTGACCCTATTAGGAAGATAGGCTGATAAACTGGTTGAAGTTTGGATGTTAATGCCTTGGAGAATGGGAGAGAAATAAAATTGAGTGTGCATAAAAAAGAATTTGCAGTCCAATTTAAGGGTCTGTTAAAAGTTATGAATCATTTCTTTTCAGTGACACCTAAAACAGTTAGTGGGCATTCTACTTTTAAGAAAGAGAATAGTGAATTCTAAGATACATTAGTGACATTTAAGGCAGCACTGTTCATTTTGTAGAAAAAATGGATTTATAAACATGGACATACTGGGTGTATTATGTAAAATGTTTAAGAACAAACGAAGCTAAAACTAACAAAAGCAGAGGATCACTACAATGTTTCAACTGACTTTGTATGTGTGTGCCTAGTGTGAGCATGGCATGGGTTGCTTTGTCAAATATTGAAATTATTTTCTGCATAATAGTAGTTTGTTTGCGAAGATACCAGTTGGTGCCTCAGTTACAAGAGGCATTTTTTTAACTAATTTCTAATATCATGTGGTAGTTTGAATGTAATTGGCTCCCATAATCTCATAGGGAGTGGCACTATTAGGAGGTGTGGCTTTGTTGGAGTGGGTATGACCTTGAGCTAGGAAGTGTGTCATTGTGGGGTTGGGCTTTGAAGTTTTCTATGCTCAGGACTCAGTCAACATCCTGTTGCCTTCAAGATGTAGAATTCTCAGCTACTATTCCAGCACTATGTCTACTGCATGCCACCATGCTGCCTGCTTTGATGATAATGGACTGAACTTCTAAACTGTAAATGAGCCACTCAAATTAAAAGTTTTACTTTATAAGAGTTGCCATGGTCTTTGTGTCTCTTCACAACAATAGAAACCCTGAAAAAGATACACCTTAAGGTGATTAGTCAGTTTTAAGAAAAGGTAGTTCAAATCTACCATCCTGAAATATCAAAGAGCAGAATGTGAGTTGCTTAGAACTCTGGACCCTGTCCATTGCTGACAAGCACAACACCATCACACTTATTTTTACTGTAAACTACACGGCTGTTTTTGTACAGAAAGAAAGGCTCCAGAAATTTAAAATGCAGGAAAATGGAAAATTTTAAACACTGATTTCATGACTTTAAAGGTCAAGCTTCAAGGAAACATAAACACTTGAGGATGACAGACACCACAAATAGTTTAGGTGATGGCCATGGGAGTTCACATTTTCTATTTTCATTTTTTCCCCTTTGGACAATTAGTAACCTATGAGATTTACATCTTTTGATTCTCAATTCACTAATGTATTATGATACTTTTGAAACTTCTAGATCCCGAAGTCTCGACACAATACAGGATAAGCTAAAAGAAAACAAATGTTGAATGGCATATGCCTTATAATGGGGAACAGGAAGCAATCACCTTCACTGATGATGAGTTATGAGTAGTGCAGGATAGAGTCAAGCTTCACACAAAGTTACTATATGAATAGCAATAAAGCCATTAGCTGCCAAATGCAGACATTTGATGTTTGTCATTTTACTCTTTGGCATAATCCTTGGAAATCTTTTTCCAATTTGTCTTCTACTAGCATTTGAGCCTTCCTTGTGTGCTGGCATTGTAAAGTTCTGCTGTGGTGAAACTGCAGTAGTAACTTCCTTTGGATAAGGATCAGGTAAAGAAATACATGCAAATAGACACTGTATACAACAAAAAAATGTGTGCTTATACTAAGTAGATGTGGTGGAAGGCTTTAATCTATTGATGGCTGCGGCAGATTGTCCACATCCTGAAAGGAATGTGAGATATGAGAATCCCTAAAAAAGGACTTATTCCCTCACAGAAGATCGGCACAAAATGGGCATGTGCTGAAACAGGAGAATCATGTTGTAGCTACCCAAATTCTTTAATGGTTTATTCCTTACCTCTCTGGGATATATAGAGTTAAAAGTAAACAGAAAAGGATGCAAGCGATGAGTATTGCTGTGCCCTACAGACAGCCATTAGTTCAGCTATACTTCTCATTTTGAAAAACTGCCTAGAAGTTTTTGTAACTTTGAGAAAGAGAGCTAGGAGAACACATTTATATGAAAGAACTTTGAAACCATTGCCTCCTACTTATGTCTGATCTTATAATTACAGGTAGTTACTCAATGTCTCGTTCCCTCAGTTTCTTTTAATTTTATTATTATTGTTTTATTTTACAAGTATTTGACTACACATATGTATGTGTACAGTGTAAGTAGAGAGTTCACAGAGGCCAGACGAGGGCTTCAGATACCCAAGAGCTAGATGTAAAGAGTGAACCGCCATATTGGATCTGGAATACCTGGGTCATCTGCAAAAGTAGCCAAAGCTCCTAACAGTTGAGCCATCGCCAGCCCATGTGTGTATGTGTGTATTTATGTAAATGTCACATCAAAGGGCTTAAAAGATAAAGATCCTGCAGGAATTTAGCAACATATATAAACATAGATAACTTTTTTCTTTATACTCATTTTTTCTTGGGGAGACAAAATTACCCACACATATACACAGAAGCATGTGTGTATGTTATATAATTTACCATTCAGAGTATCCATATGTGTAAAATTATTTAGTGCATAACACATAGGAAATACTCAAAAGATAATAAATTAAATTTGATTACTGGTGTACTACAAAAATTGTTTACTAAATTACATTTAGTAAATTCTGTATTGACCTTGGCACCAGATTTGTAGAAATCTTGCTATCTACTACTTATTAGTGAAGAGACTACAGTAATGGAAATGCTGTCCTTACCCCTGGGAAACTTAAAAAAAGGAATGAAATAGTACACAGAATGCAGCAAATCTCAACTATTTACGTAAGTAAAGTTACAATAGATATTATTAGGAAACAAAGAAGTTACAACTTGAAAAATAGTTGTCCAAGGTAGGATAAAGAACAAATCAAAAGGAGAAGCCCAAGGAAGTGAAAGTTCACTGTGTGAAGGGCTGTATGTGGTTCTGGTCATTATCAACCACTTGTCTTTGAGAACTTCTTTCTTTTTTTCAATTATTTATTTATTTATTTATTAAAGATTTCTGTCTCTTCCCCACCGCCGCCTCCCCTTTCCCTCCCCCTCCCCCAATCAAGTCCCCCTCCCTCGTCAGCCCAAAAAGCAATCAGGGTTCTCTGCCCTGTGGGAAGTCCAAGGACCACCCACCTCCATCCAGGTCTAGTAAGGTGAGCATCCACGAAACTGCCTAGGCTCCCACGAAACCAATAGGTCCAGTAGAATCAAAAACCCGTTGCCATTGTTCTTGAGGTCTCAGTAGTCCTCCTTGTCCGCTATGTTCAGCGAGACCAGTTTTGACCCAGGCTTTTTCAGACCCAGGCCAGCTGGCCTTGGTGAGTTCCTGATAGAACATCCCCATTGTCTCAGTGTATGGGTGCACCCCTCGCGGTCCTGAGTTCCTTGCTTGTGCTCTCTCTCCTTCTGCTCCTGATTTGGACCTTGAGATTTCAGTCCGGTGCTCCAATGTGGGTCTCTGTCTCTGTCTCCTTTCATCGCCTGATGAAGTTTAATATTCAGGAGGATGCCTATATGATTTTCTTTGGGTTCTCCTTCTTATTTAGCTTCTCTAAGAACCCGAATTATAGGTTCAATGTCCTTTATTTATGGCTAGAAACCAAATATGAGTGAGAACATCCCATGTTCCTCTTTTTGGGTCTGGCTTACCTCACTCAGGATGGTGTTTTCTATTTCCATCCATTTGCCTGCAAACTTCAAGAAGTCCTTGTTTTTTACTGCTGAGTAGTACTCTAATATGTATATATTCCATACTTTCTTCATCCATTCTTCAATTGAAGGGCATCTAGGTTGTTTCCAGGTTCTGGCTATTACAAACAATGCTGCTATAAACATAGTAGAGCATATACTTTTGTTGTGTGATAAGGCCTCTCTTGGGTATATTCCCAAGAGTGGTATTGCTGGGTCCATGGGTAGGTTGATCCCAAATTTCCTGAGAAACCTCCACACTGCTTTCCAGAGTGGTTGCACAAGTTTGCATTCCCACCAGCAATGGATGAGTGTACCCCTTTCTCCACAACCTCTCCAGCAAAGGCTATCATTGGTGTTTTTGATTTTTGCCATTCTGACAGGTGTAAGATGGTATCTTAAAGTTGTCTTGATTTGCATTTCCCTGATCGCTAAGGAAGTTGAGCATGACCTTAGGTGTCTTTTGGCCATTTGAACTTCTTCTGTTGAGAGATCTCTGTTCAACTCAGTGCCCCATTTTATAATTGGGTTGATTAGCCTTTTACGGTCTAGTTTCTTGAGTTCTTTATATATTTTGGAGATCAGACCTTTGTCAGTTGAGGGGTTGGTGAAGATCTTCTCCCAGTCAGTGGGTTGCCTTTCTGTCTTAGCGACAGTGTCCTTTGCTTTACAGAAGCTTCTCAGTCTCAGGAGGTCCCATTTATTCGATGAGGCCCTTACTGTCTGTGCTGCTGGGGTTATACGTAGGAAGTGGTCTCCTGTGCCCACGTGTTGTAGAGTACTTCCCACTTTCTCTTCAATCAGGTTCAGTGTGTTTGGACTGATATTGAGGTCTTTCACCCACTTGGACTTGAGTTTTGTGCATGGTGATAGATATGGGTCTATTTTCATTCTTCTACAGATTGACATCCAGTTTTGCCAGCACAATTTGTTGAAGATGCTCTCTTTTTTCCATTGTATACTTTTAGCTCCTTTATCGAAAATCAGGTGTTCATATGTTTGTGGGTTAAAGTCAGGGTCTTCTATTCGATTCCATTGGTCGACTTCTCTGTTTTTATGCCAATACCAAGCTGTTTTCAATACTGTAGCTCTGTAATAGAGTTTGAAGTCAGGGATGGTAATGCCTCCAGACGTTCCTTTATTGTATAAGATTGTTTTGGCTATCCTGGGTTTTTTGTCTTTCCATATAAAGTTGATTATTGTCTTCTCCAGATCTGTGAAGAATTTTGATGGGGATTGCATTGAATCTATAGATTGCTTTTGGTAGAATTGCCATTTTTACTGTGTTGATCCTCCCAATCCAATCGCAAGTGAGATCCTTCCATTTTCTTGTGTCCTCTTCTATTTCCTTCTTTAAAGACTTAAAGTTCTTGTCAAATAGATCTTTCACTTCCATGGTCAGGGTTACCCCAAGATATTTTATGCTCTTTGTGGCTATCGTGAAAGGTGATGCTTCTCTGATTTCCCTCTCTGTTTCTTTATTCTTAGTGTATAGGAAGGCGACTGATTTTTTGGAGTTGATCTTGTATCCTGCCACATTACTAAAAGTGTTTATCAGCTGTAGGAGTTCTTTGGTAGAGTTTTTCTTTCATATTCTCCTTTTATTTTCTTTCATTTCCCCTCTCCTTCTTTTTCTTCTTTCTTTGCTTCAACCTAGAAGAAAGAACTTTATAAATCTTACAAATTAAGTGTTAATATGCCCCCAAACTGTCATTTTAAATCTTGATCAAACTCCCACTAACGGCTCACTCATTTATGTTGTCAATCACAGTTAATTTATCCTAATTCATCCTATCAATTATCGTTTATCTATTAAAAGTAAATAAACACTTTAATGGCATTTCCTAGTTGTTCCAAAAGTCAGCATTTTGACTGTGGTGAAAGAGGAGTGGATGAGCTGCTCTTCAACAGAACTTCTAGGGGCAGGCTTGGGGTCTGTGAGGGCTCTGTTGGTGAACTACCACATGTACAAACATGAGGCCCTGACGTTAGGTGGCCAGCACCCATGTAAAAAGCTAAATGTAGGAGAGGTGGCACTGTATAGGTAAATCCAAAGCCAGGGGTGGGGAATAGGGAAAGGAGGATCCCTTGAGTTTACTTGGCCAGGGCGCCTGGATGATTCAATGACATTGACATGCAACTAGAGACCCTGCTTCAAAAAATAAGAGGATAGCTGGGCATGGTGGTGCATGCCTTTAATCCCAGGTCATAATCCAGGAGGTGGAGGAAGGAGGATCTCTTTTAGTTAAAGGTCACCCTGCTCTCTAGAGATAGTGAGTTCTAGGACTGCCAGAATTATATAGAGAAACACACACACACACACACACACACACACACACACACACACACAGGACCTAGAGAAATGCCCCAGCAGTTAAGAGCACTGACTATTTTTTAGAAAATCTGGATTTAATTCTTTAGTGGTTCTCAAACGCCTGTAATTATATGTCCAGGCTATCCAACCACCTAGTCTGGCATATATACGTTCTAGATATCCACCTGTTACACAGACACCCATGCAGGAAAACACTCTTAATTTCATTTTGTTTATGGATATATATTTAATATATATTTAATATATATATTAAAGAATGTTTGAGAAAGAATCCAGATTCAGTCTCTGCTTCCCCATCTTTGATTGACACAGCAAAGATACAAGAATCCTACTCTGTCAATAGAAACTCCAAAAGAATTAAAAATAGAAGCAGGTGTGACGAGACAGCCATCTGTTTGCCAGCACTGGAGAGCTGGGAAAAAGATCAGGTCAAGGTCAGCCTCAGCTATGTAGTAATTTCAAGGCCAAACAGGCAAACCCAAAGTGCATTTAAGAAAGAGGTAGAAACAATAATACAGTAATCCATTGACCTAATGATAATTGTCAAACCTGTATATTCTCATCAGAGCGTTAAAACTTTGAGTTTACTTTTAATCACTGTTCAGTTTTTGTTGAGTCATACAGGACAGAAGAAGATGGTCTATGCCGTTTAATGAAGACAGAGTACATTTCCTTGCACCAGCACCCAGTTTTACACTTTGAGAAACAGTTGACTTTGCAGTGTTGGCCAACTCTCAGCGGTGGCAGGATTCCATCTCCCAGGGGATGTGGCAAGACCCAACTGCACAACAGAAACAATAAATCTAGCAAATGCATTTATGCAATAACTTGGCAGTAATGGCTTTGGATTTGGATGGAAGTACTTGTGGTCTTCCAGCTGGAAGATCAGAGCACAGCTTCCAAAGCAAAAGGCAGAGTGGGATGGCAGATAGTGGCTGCTTGGAGAAGAACAGCAAAGAGCCAGGGCGCCATGCTGAGCCCAGGAGAACCAGACAAGACAGTGGTCTCTGGAACAGTCCCTGCTGTCCAGGATCAACATGAGGATGTCTGACGCCATCTGCTGGATAGAGTTGGGATTTCAAATCTCACGTGAACTCGCACTCAATTGCCTCCCCGTACCTGGCTTGTGTGCTAGGCGGAGGGCCATGACAAAAAACAAAAAGCAGGCTAGAGAAATGGCACTCAAGTGTATCCTAGTGTGAACATGTTTGCTGAGCCTCGGGAAGAGCAGAGCACAGTGTGGAGCACGGTGTGCAGTTACGGATTGCAGACACACCTGTGTGTCCATGCTTCCGCTCTCCAGACCCCTCTTGTGGTCCTGTTGACATACACAAACCACAGGGGCAGCTGGTTGGAGTTTCTACCACTAATCCATAAATTCCTTGATAAAAATCACTTAGGTATTATAGACTTTATACTTTTTGCCCTCTTTCTCTACTGTATTGGAGAAAACAGTGATTTGGTTTGGTTTTGTCTTTCATTGTTTAGAAGCTGAAAAAAATAAATAAACTGGAGGACAAGCAGCATCTGCACTTGTCCTACCATTAAAGTTAGTCATTTTTTGGTCTAAACTATTATGTCTGATTTGGGACGTTTGTGAACATAGAAAATCACTGGCTGTTCTTGCCCTGTGAAAACAGTACAACTAGTTGGCTGTGCATTCTTTAATTCTAGAGTAGAACTCTCTTATCAGATTGTAAATTTTCTAATTCATTTCAGCGAATTTTTAGTTATCGTTATGCAAATGTGTGGGTGCATTGACACTGATTCTAGCTCGTTGTTTCCAAAAAGTTTCAGTTACTTGAGATCTGCAGTAGGAAACAATGATTCTTTGTGAAGTCACGTAGAATTTTGTCATTCTGGACATCTCACCCTGGATATCCCTAAAGCATACATTAAGACACTAGTAGCTGATATTCATTGCAAACCTGGCATGGTTCATTATCTCCATTATCTCTTATCCTCCCGATGATAAATACTATTTTGATGATAACTACTATGTGGGAATCGTCACTATTCTCATTGACAAATAGAAAAACTAAGGCTTACCACTTGGTAGTTTGTTTAAAGTTACAGCAAAAGTAAATAAAATAAAATAAAATGGAAGCATCAATGCTGGATTTAGAGTTTATGTTTGTAAGCAGAGGCTGCAAGTTCTTTTCCCAATTGCTCAGACTCGAATAATCACACAGACACTATATTAATTACAACACTGGCCAATAGCTCAGGCATATTTCTAACTAGCTCGTATATCTTAAATTGACCCATTTTTGTTATTTTGTATTTTACCATAAGGTTCGTCATTTGTTATCTCTCCCTTCTTGGACAGCTGCATAGCATTTGCCTCTTCAGCACTTATCTGGTGTCTCTTTGACTCTGCTTTCTCTCTCTCTCTCTCTCTCTCTCTCTCTCTCTCTCTCTCTCTCTCTGTCTCTCTCTCTCCCTCTTTCTGTGTGTGTGTGTGTGTGTGTGTGTGTGTGTGTGTTTGTTCATACTTTCCACCTAACCTTACTCTGCCAAGTCACTGGCCAAAACAGCTTATTCATTAATCAATAAAAACAACACATATACAGAAGGACTTCCCACATGACGTGTTTATGAATGTGGAACTCCACAATATGATCTAAAACCATATTAATGATTTTTATGTTCATTATTCTTCTGAATTGATGTTCAGCACTTTGAGGAGCAGTTCAATAATAACATGTGTTTAACATTATTTAACTTACTGTTTCTCAGTGTATTCCATTGCAGAACATTGAGCAATTTTTGTGGGAACACTAATGCATAGAATGCAGTTCTAGAAATGCTAATGTAAGTTGCTATATTATTACAAAGGAGGAGCAGGAAGGGAATCACTCTTCCATATCTTTCTGTCCACTTCTTCTGAAATAAGTGTTGAGGCTTGGGACATTCTGCAGAGGCCTTCCTCTCACTAACTTCCACCTTGTACCTGGCATAGGCAGGAATAGGGAAGCAAACACCTATTTTCCTGGCTGCCGTGGTACACCAGCCACCCTTGTATAAATATTCAGAGCACCCTGCAAAGGAAACAAGGGTAATTGAGTTGAACCACAGGCTTGAGTGAAATAACAGCATGTTGCTGTTATTGTTTAGTCAATTAAATTGTCCTCTGTACTTGTAGGATCTGTTCCGCATTTAATCCCAGTGAGATACACAGTCTGGCAGTGGGGTTGATTTCTTTGCTTGAGATTCTCTTATTTAGCACAACAAAAGATTTGAGGACTAACATTGGAAGACACCATGATAAATTGTTGGCCTGACTAAAGACTGAGAAGTCCTAAGGTCCTGCCAGTGACAGATAGTCTGTCCTTACTCATGGCTTGTCTCACTGACAGGGCATGATTCCTCCTTCACCTTGTTCTTTGCTGAATTCTCTTAAAGTAAGCTCAGGCTTGTGGAAGGTGGAAGGTCACCTTTGAGATAATTACATTGCTAAATGCGGAAGTGGACCAGGCTCCATAGCACCACCCTGTATGTGGGACACGCTTTTGGCATACTACTAAGTGCCCATGTCTAATGCTGAAAGAAACTTACATAGTCAGAAGATTCAAAACAGATTATCAAGAAAACCTGTTTCCATGTCTCTTGCTCCTCAGCTGGATTCAGTTGCTGTTCCCACCCACAGCTTTGCTCTGCTTTGCTGTGTTCCTTTCAGCTTGCTCTTTGCTTTGGGATGCCCAGGAGTGAAGTAGTCTTTCAGGCTGCTTTTCTGACTCATCGTAGTAACAAACACTGTTATTGAATTACAAACGCTTCACTATTTGATAATAACCTAAGTTTTTTGATATTTTATTTTAAAATTACAACTAAAATTTACTAATAATCCACACAATGATACCTCATGATTGTAACACTGACATGCTTGGATATGAAAGGGGCCCTATTACCAAGAAGAAATGAAGATAGGAATTTCAATCCAGTTCCTTAATCCATTTCACTGATTTGAAATGTTTACTGGTAAAATGTGAGTTGTGTATGGGCAGTGGTGGCACATACCTTTTAATTCCAGCACTTAGGAGGCACGGACAGGCAGATCTCAGTAAATTGAAGGTCAGCTTGGTCTACAAAGTGACTTCCAAGACAGCCAGGACTTTTACACAGAGAAACCCTGCCTCGAACACCAAAACAGACAAACTAACAAACAAAAAATTTGAGTTGTGCTATTTAAGTAAGAAAGATGAGAAAAGATGTATGCTTTTCTAGCTGCTGTGAAGAAAAAGCACGGACATAAAATGAGTTAAGGAGGGAGGTCTTTGTTTTGATAGTGTTTAAAAAGGAACACAATCCAGTCCCTTCCCACACAGAAGCTAGGTTGGCACAGAAGTGGTGAGGTTGTATCAGAAGACAGGAAACACACACACAGAGAGAGAGAGAGAGAGAGAGAGAGAGAGAGAGAGAGAGAGAGAGAGAGAGAGAAGTGAAGACTTATGTGGTGCCCGAAGAAGCCAGAAGGGAAGTCATATCCTCTGGGGCAAGAGTTAAAGTCATTTGTGAGTCATAAGGTGGATGCTGGGAAACAAACCTAGGTCCACTAGCAGCATATACTCTTAACGTCTGAGCTGTCTCTCCAGCCTCCCATTATGTTAGATCAGTATAACTTTGTATTGATTTTGAACGTATAGGATCTCTTGATAGAGGTTAAAAGATCTGTGCCCGTTGTGCACGGATGGTGCTTCTCGCATTCATGATGGGTCTTTCCAGCTCAGATAAGCATTTATGGAAACAACCTTATAGATGTACCTGGAGTGTGTTTCCATGGTGATTATAAATCCAGTCAAGCTGACAATAAGAATACATCATTGGAGAAGCAATCTTCCCTAATAGCATTCTAAAATAACTATAGAAATAAAAACAAAACTTTAGAAATTCTAAGATGCCTTGGAATGATTAAAATAACATCTCAAATCCAGAATCTGGTCTTTTAACTCAGCAATGCCAATAGTTCGATACAGCATTACTGAACCTTAAGTGTTGTGACATAGAAAGGGATCGATATTATGAAACGTATTTAAATTATCAGGCAAACTGATTTGGATTCCCAGTGGTCATTCATTACCTACACTCAGCTACAAGGTTCCATTCTGTAAACATGTCTTCCTTAAGAATAAGCACTGTTAGTTGAGTCTGGTAATCTGTGAGAGGAATTATATCCTCACCCTGTTTCTCCTTTAATTCTCTAATGGATTTTCGTTTCCCTGATTTTCCACCTGTGCCTTCTACTGTATTTGGGTAGCAATGATTTAAGTTCTAAAGTCTAGGCTGTTGATCTCTGTCCTCTTTTGCCCCCTTTTCCAAATGACCTTCCTAATTAGTTCTTTAAAACTATTGCCTTCTTTTGTAACATTCAGTTAAAAGAAAGATCCAAGAACTCATATTATCTGATTATTAATTTATGAACAATTAACCTTGACCTAAGAAAATTATATTCCTCTTTAGTGGGTATTTTTCCAGATAAAATTTTGCATGGAAAAAGTGGTTCTTTAAAACTTGATGTTAGGGTGCTACATAGATTTGTTGTACAAATATTCTTCATTGCGTGGCTAAAGTGACATGACATCTCTCTCTTTTCATTAACAAGTATCATTCAAATAGCAATTGCTTTCCTTCTACAAAGAAAAACACACTTGGGGTAGGCAGTTCCAAATGTTTAATATCCACTAAAATGTATAAAGTACACCCCACAATTTCAGATCAAAACTTTAACAAATCACAAAAGCTCTAATTAGGCTATGATTGTGCTAATTAAAATTTAAGATCATAAAAGGGTACAGAGCAGATATTTGTATCATTTTGAATTATACAAGATAGTCTGAATTACTTAAGAAGTAGACCCAAAAGATAATGTTTCTTATTATTTCAGTGTGACCACAGGGAATGTGAAGAAAAGTTTTTCTCTGTATCAAGGCCAGTGTGACTTTCAAAATGCCCCTGATGATGTCACAGTGGTCTGGTCCACATGTTGCAAGGTATAGGACAGGCACAAGCACACAGACACAGGCATGCAGGTTTGAAAGTGTCCTGAATCACTTCTGCTTACATAATCGGTAATGGAACCAGGAATATGACTTTGAAAGAAAGATATGGAACAAATGATTTTAAAACACCACTGCAAGGAGTCATTAGAGGACTGGCCAACTTGAAAGTTTGAAAAGGGTCCTAAAAGACACTGTCTCCCAATGCACATGCAGCATGTCGGTGGAATACTCGAACAGAGGGGCACACAGGTCTATAGCAAAGAGGTCTCCACTGAGAATGTGAAAGGGACTGATTACCTGCAGTTAAGTGGTAGTAAATTTTTCCTTGTTTCAAATTTATACTGCCAAAGTGACTTTGTTTTGTACTATTCCTGGGGGAAGGAGAGTAGTGCACAGTCCTTCTCTACTGATAGTAAGGACAGAAGATGGCATCATGGTCTGCCATGAGATGGTTGCCTTTCTTCTTTGTAGAAGCTGTTCTCTGCTGTTCTATACTGTTCTCTATTCTCTCCTGTTTATTTCAAGCCATGGCATAGGAGATTGCTTTTACTTTCTGCACAAACTCTCCATGTTACCACTTAGTCCTGCAGTAAAGTAACTTCTAAACAATAACTACGTGTAATGTAGAATTTGCATGCTTGAATTTTCTTCAGCTGTCTGCATAGCACAGATTATCTTTAAAAGGGCAGTTAAATCCTAAATTATTTCTTCCATTTTTTTGCCACTAAGAATTTAGAAACGCTCTCAGTCTAAGTCATCTGTGGCTTGGCCTTAACTTTTTTCTAATCCACATTTTAAGTTTAAGGTTTTATTCCATACGTGAATGCATTTTTTCATCATATACAGAGATAGGTTTTCCTAACACCCAAATGTACAGTTTATACCTTTTTAAATTCTGATAGAATTTCCACTTATTTTCTAATGATTTTTATTGTTACTAAATCATTGATATGGCTTTAAAACTATTAATGAATAAAATAAAAAATGAAAAAGAAACTCTTCTATTACTGAAATGAAGATTAAAAGGTATTTTTCTCATTAGTTGAAACTGGAAATTGATGTACAAGTGATTATATGTATATATATATATGTATATATATATGTATATATATATATATATATATCCATCCTAAAAGTAATGCTGATAACGCCTGAAAATAGAAAACAAGCCTTCATATTTCTGATAAATCATTATCTATATCACTCATCAAGTTCATAGGATTCAGAGCAAAAACATATATTAAAATAGTATGAGATATCAATATTAAAAACAAGTATAAACAATTATATATTGAAACTGAAAAAGCACATGACAGTATAACAAATATTCGTTGAATTATATTTCTTCTAATCCCAGACAAATAGTACCACAGAACATACAATAAAAATTTATTTCCACTCCGCCTCACTCATTATGTGCTCTTGACAAGAGCTGTAAGGTGTCTTAGAAAATGTATAATATGAATGTATACAATGGAAACTTTGTTACAAAAGCTGCACATATATATGTACACACGTACACATATGCACTTACATACTTACAGACACATATCTAGAAACACACAAACACATACACACACATTTGTTCAGAGCCTACTAAGCTTATTTCTTGCCTGTGCCAAATAATCAAAGTTCATCAATCAAAATGGATACCCCACCAGACATGGTGGTCCACACTTTATTTTTCAAGATCTCTATAAGTTCAAAGCCAGCCTGATCTAGGTCTATATTATGTGTTACAGGTCACCAGCCAGGGCTACACAGTGAGATCCTGTTTCCCTCCAAAAAAAAAAAAAAAAGATTGATGCTTATATATTTTTTATCCATTTGTATGTTTTATCATCCTAAAAGCTACAAAAATTTCCTAGCTATAACATACTGTGAATGTAATATAAATTGCTTTTACTATTTTGCTATTTAACTTTAGGGTTATAATTCCCTCCAATACAACAAAACCATTTTTTTTCAAAATAGAGTTTACTAAGAACAGGAGCATACAGAGAGATGATAAAAACATAAAGTTATGATTGAATGAGATTATAACATTACCTAGATAATTATTAGGTATACAATAGCACTGCAATGTATCTAGAACAAGGAATATGATGTGATATTTGAAATCTTGAAATTTAGAAACATTATTATTTAAATGTTGTTCTTAAGATGTGCAGTTTTCTAAGGTTGATGAATGTTTTCAAGTTTATCTCTCAAGTCTCCTGTGCATCTGCCAGCAACTGTTGCTGCATCTACACTGCTTTCCTGATGTCTTTCCATCTGTGACTTATCCTTGACTTTCATAACAGTCCATTTACAGAGTGGATTGCTTTAGAGTGGGTCCATCTTCATGATTAACTCTGATGACTTGTTTGTTTTCTTTTCTAGGTGGTGGAGACTAATCTAGTTGCTTTTGACTGTCACTGGATCATTATAAATGAGGTAAAGCCACCCCAACCCTGCTAACAACCACCACTTTTTCAGATATGGAGTTTCAGAAGGCCTTCACCTCTAAGAGGGAGCAAAAGTAAAGGTTCAGTGTACTGCGTGAATACTTTCTAATAAAAATAGAACCAAAGTTTTTTTTATCTGAATTAAATAAATAGAAAAAGTCTTCCCTACTGAGTGTCTTTTAGCTTTTTCTCTTGCATACACTGCCTACTTAGAGAGATCGTCTTTATGAAAAGTTCAGTTCTTCTTTGTAAGCAATGTGAATCTCCCTCAGGGGAGAGACTGTGTTCCATTTGTATTTTAATGTCTTTTTTTAAACTTTCATATATATCTCCCTACCTGAGGATTTAATGGTTCAGCATGAACATGAATCAACAAAGAACAGATTTATTCACAAAGAAATACACCTGTTTTAAAAATCTAGACTTTTCAATTTCTTTAGAAAGTTTTCCTAACATTTTACAAAGCCAATATAAAGGATTAAGAGTATGTTACAATGTAAGAAAGTTGTTTTCTTAGCATTTGCTAGTCAAGATCGGCAAAAAGAGTAACAGACCAGACCTGGACAAATAGTATTACTGCATCTGGTAACATGATATGTACTCAAAATTATGTGTTGTCTAACTCTACCTATTAGTTATCAATAAACAGGGATTATTTATGTACCAATGATGTTGACGAGATTATAAAATGATAAAATTCTTTTGGGGGACAGCATACACTTCTGAAGAAAAATTTAGTTTTGCAGTCAACAAAATAGTTTTCACCTTGCCTTGTTATCAGTTACAACAGAGTTATTGTATAAACTGACAACATAACCTCTCCATAGTGTGGTTAAATGGAAGGTTTTTAGTGGAAATGTGAGAGACAGAATAACCAAAGGTACCTGTAAGAGTCAAGAGCAGAGAAAGAGAGTAGTATATTGCACACAGCCAGCAGACTGAATCTGGACAAGAAAGAAGCAAATGAAGAACAGTTGTGGACAGAAAGAAAGAGAATAAAGAAGAAAAGAAAGAGAGGGGAAGAGCTTTGTGTCCCTTCTGCCAGTGATAAGGAAATGGTTCCTTTTGGTAATGGAAAGCTGGATTCAGGAGTTCCTGGATGCTGGATATTATTGCACTACCATCAGCAAGGGGCTGTTTTAACAAAATCCTGTGCAGTTCTAATAGGCCTTAATAATAAAAGCCTGGAGTCAGAATTGGGGAAATTAGAGCAATTAGAGAGACAAAGGAGTAAAATTGTGGCCACCTTACCTCTCAACTCCCCAACCAAAAAAGACTGAGTTTTTATGTCTGCCTGCCTTATCATTTTCTCTCTCCACCCAGCCATATCACTTTCTGTCTGTCTGTAGAGACCTCCAGACCTCTATGGTTAGCTAGTTATGCCCTCTGCCCTTCAAGCAAGTTTTATTTGTACAAACAAGATAACACCACAAAACTCTTACTGTGTTCCGTGCTGGATCATATTTTCTAGTCCATGAGAGAAGTGCCATTTCTCTGTTTAAAACAAACAAACAAAAAAAAAAGATGTTGACAGCATGTGCCATTTACAACAGCTATCGCTTTTATCTGAACCAGACAGATGCACAAAGAAAGAACATGTTTGCAAGGAAAAGTTTTATCTGCCAGTACTTGCAAGGTCAGCTTTTTCCTTCTATCCAATTTCACTCAGGCACCTAATTCTCTTGATGTTCCCTTCAGGAAATTTGACCCAAATCCTTCTCTCCCATTTTTTTCAAGCTTATGATAAAAATTAATAAAAGAATTATCATTTACTCCAATTTCAATAAAAGGAGAAAAACCTATATTTTTCAAATTTGTTAAGAAGTCGAATATCTCCCCCCCCAAAAAACAAACCCTCACCAATATGCAAATGCCCATTTGACTGAACATGGAGAAAGTAATTATTTTGTAGTTCAGTTTGAGTAACTATGGTTTAGCAGCTAATTTTAATACAGGTGGCAAACATTTATTTAATCTTATTGCACCAATAGTTTCACAAAGAGGGATTATAAATCAAAGTTGGCATTGTGCATTATGGCATGAGTTGTAGAAACTTGGAAACAATATATTTTGTTTTAATTTTCACAAAGTATGTTGTACTAATGAGAGCTGCAGTAACTCGCAGGGAACAATCTGTTGTAGTAGTCTGCTTATTCGTTCCCAGCTGTTCAGCCTGAAATAATCACACAAAAACTATATTATTTAAATCAATGCTTGGCCCATTAGCTCTAGCTTCTTATTGGCTAACTCTTACATCTTAATTCAACCCATCTCGAGTAATTGTGTATCACCATGAGGTCATGGCCTACTAGCAAAGTTTCAGTGTGTCTGTCTCCAGCAGCAGTTCCATGGCTACTCCCCTACTTCACCTTTCTTCCAGCATTCAGTTTAGTTTTCCTTACCTACCTAAGTTCTGTCCTTTCAACAGGCCAAGGCAGTTTCTTTATTCACCAATGGTATTCTCAGCATTCAGAAAGGAATCCTCTATCACCTCCCCTTTTTTGTTTAAAGAAAAGGAAGGTTTTAACTTTAACATAGTAACAAAACAGTTATCAAGCAAGAATTACAGTTACAATATTTATATCTACTTTATCCTTTATCATAACTAAGGAAGACTATAAATATAACTACAAATTCTTCAACTCCATCAGAGACTCCAGAAGAATATAATATTACCTTAGTAAACAGAAAATGCATTGTCAGAATCTTCCAAAACTCTAGAATTGACAGAGACATCTTACTGCTTAGAGAATCACCCAAAGTTCCTCTGCATTGTTGGGGCATCCATCTTCAGCCTACAGGCCCATAATATTTGGCAGACTTATCCATGAAGCATGAAATTTCAAAGACAATTCCACCTGTATTGGCTGTTTGATAGTCACTTTCTTCTATGTCCTGCAGAATGTCTGGCAGACTCTTCTCTGAAGCAGGAACGCAAAAGGGCTGTCTATCCTTTAGGCAAGTTCAGCAGTCATTTTTCTATGAGTCCTGCATGCCCAGTTCATCAAGTAGTTGAGGCAAGAGCAGTTTCTTGCTCAAATGACTAACCAACTCCAAAAGGAGCCTCTTTGATGCCCATCTTCCTCTTGAAGTAGATTGGAACTGCCAGAAGCATATGTGTCTCACTGTCATGAAAAGTCATAAATTCTTATGTAGAAGGAGTGGCAGGCTGCGTTCCTGCCACCCAGCTCCTGGCGACCTGGCTAGCTTATGCCCCAAAATAACCACACCCAAACTGTATTCATATAAACATTGCCTGGCCCATTATATCTAGCCTCTTCTTAGCTAATTCTCACATCTTGCTTAACCCATTTCTAATAATCTGTGTAGCACCACAAAGTGGTGGCTTACCAGGAAAGATTCAGCATGTCTGACTTGTGTGCATCTTGTGCCAGAGCTTCATCGCATCTGACCCACACTTCCCTTCTTCCCAGCATTCTGTTCTGTCTACTCCACCCACCTAAGGGCTGGCCTATCAAATGGGCCAAGGCAGTTTATTTATTAACCAATGAAATCAACACAAACAGATTGACAGATGACAATACTACAACATTCTTACACATTTTAAATGCCATATTCTGAAGGTCTCTGAAAGATTTGAAGAATAACATATCTACCTGAAATATATCTTTATATATCTAGAAAACCTAACTAAAATGACTACAAGATTGACTATTATAGATGATTCTCTATTAATCTATATTTCTTAATTATACATTACATTTTAAATGAGCTGTAGAAACACAATACCTTAATCAAGAGCAGAAATATACATAAAACAAAATTGACATTAAATTTGTATCAATAAACCAAAATGTATACCAATGAAAAGTATCCATCTCTATAGCATATCCTCCTTGAAATATAAACAAACATTTATAAACAGTATTTGGGAATATGGGCATAATTCTTTAGACTACTTCCTGCTGATTGGGACACTATTAATCTTGTCTTTATTGGTGTACTTTGTGTGCTAGGTTCATCTCTGTCAGCAACTGAGCAAAATAATTATTTGGGGGTATTTACAGCAACCTTTCAGGGGCTCTTGGTGCATCAAATCACATTAGTCTGGAAGTATTCCACATGTTTTCATCCTCTGTAGAAACAAGCAGAACCTCTTTTCCAAAGCAACATATCCTTAGACCCAAAATTTGAAGACAAAATACCTTTAAAGTATATATGTTGTTTAATTAGCTTCTTCACAGTCAAAAAATTCAAAGAAAACACAATAATATACATAATCCAGACTCTGTGAATTTTCCATCATTACATGGCTTATTATTATTTATTTCTTTAATCTATGGCTGTTTGTACTCTGTATCTTTAAAGACTTTATTTATTTTTTAAACCATTTACTTCTTTTTTAACTCAATACTTTTTTTCCCTCCCAAGCCTATGTTTATTTATCTAATACTATGACCCATTTAGAGGTTTTTTTCTATCTAAATCTGTCTTTATTGTGTATCTGTAATTATTTTTTGACCAGAACTGCTTATTAAAGTGCTAAGCATTTCTTTAAAACTTAAGCTGTGGCATTACTAGGGTATATATGGCCTGCCTACTTGTTATGCCCAGTCTGACATGGTAGAGGAGGTCCATTCATTGCCTCTGAGTGATGTACACCTCCCCAGTTCCAAGTATGCAGCAGGTATATGTTGAGCCATTTAGCAGTTTGTAGCACATTGCTTACAAACCCCATTTAAATAACCTGCCTCCTGAAAGAGTCAGAGACAGCACTGGCATCATTGCCCAGAAAACCAGCATTTCAAAACAGTGAGGCTTTTTTCCTGCTACCACTGAATCAGGAAAACCTCTCTTAAAGGAGTCATGCAGCTGCTTACTTCTAGCAAACAGAGCCCACCCAAGAAAATGCTGCTACCAAACCATGCTTAACTCTGTTCTTTTGTGTCTAGAATTCCTTTTGAAGATTTCTCAGGTTTTACATGGATTTAGTACACCACATTGGTGTGCCATTTTGTTGTTAGAAGGGCCACTTGTTGGTTCCCGGATGATCAGCCCCCAAATAATCTCACAGAAACTATACTATTTAAATCACTGCTTGATCCATTAGCTCCAGCTTCTTATTGGCCAACCCTTACATCTTAATTTAACCCATCTCAATTTATTTGTACATCACCATGAGGTTGTGTATAGGAGGAGGCTGCTTGTTCATCCTGGCCACCCAGAACCAAAATAACCACCCAGAAACTATATTAATTAAAACACTGCTTGGCCCATTAGATTGAGCTTCTTATTGGCTAACTCTTATATTAATTTAACCCATTTCTACTAATCTTTATATTGCCAAGTGGTAGTGGCTTACCAGCAAAGATTTGACATATCTGACTCTGGCGGCTTCCATGGCATCTCTATCTCTGCCTTCCTTCCCCCAGCCTTCCATCTTCTCCACCTACCTAAGTTCTGCTCAAAATGCCAAGGCAGTTTCTTTATTCATTAATGGTAATCACAGCAAACAGAGGGGATTTTCACATCAGTCGTGGCCTACCAGGAAAGTTTGAGTGTGTCTGTCTCTGGTGTCTACTCCGTGGCTTCTCCTTTACTCTGCCTCCTTTCTCCCAGCATTCAGTGTAGCTTTCCCCACCTACCTAAGTTCTGCCCTATCAACAGGCCAAGGCAGTTACTTTATTCACCAATGGTATTCACAGCATACAGTGGGGAATCCCACATCATCTATCAGTCAAGTTAGAACTTGGTGATGATATTACTATTCTCCCTACGCTCAGTGGATTCACCT